>NC_079402.1:16104857-16262357 GCF_029220125.1 Pseudoliparis swirei | reverse complement strand
TTTCTCGTTTATCTAAAACGCAAACACGAAGCAGAGCCTCGTCTAGAAGAGAAGACGACAACGTTATGAATCCTTCTATTTGTTCACTCCCCGTGTTCCCTTCTGCTTCTCCTTCTATGTAGAGATGTAGAGGTGTCGAGATGTAGAGATGTAAAGATGGAGAGATGTAATGATGTAAAGATGTAGAGATGTAAAGATGGAGAGATGGAGAGATATAAAGATGTAGAGATGTAGAGCTGTAGAGATGTAGAGCTGTAGAGCTGTAGAGATGTTGAGACGTAGAGCTGTAGAGATGTAGAGCTGTAGAGATGTAGAGATGTTGAGACGTAAAGCTGTAGAGATGTAGATATGTAGAGATGTAGAGATGTAGATATGTAGATATGTAGAGATGTAGATATGTAGAGCTGTAGAGATGTAGATATGTAGAGATGTAGAGATGTAGAGATGTAGAGCTGTAGAGATATAGATATGTAGAGCTTTAGAGCTGTAGAGATGTAGAGACGTCATCGCAAGCGCCTGGGAGCCCTGACTGTCCTCCTCCTCCTCCTCCTCCTCCTCCTCCTCCTCCTCCTCCTCCTCCTCCTGGAAGCTCGTCAAGTTGTTGCAGTTTTCATGTATTTTTTTTAACCGACTGACGTCATGAACGCCACATTCTTGGCTCTGCCTCCTGCGGAACCAGCCGTTCACGCTGAGGGTCAGTTTGACCCACGATGGTGGGAACGATGGGGCCAGAGCATCGCCTAAAGATTGAGTTTCCCTACACACACACACACACACAATACATGATAGGCGCACACGTGGCACATTAAATTGTGTAGTTTCACACGTGCACGCTCGTACGTGGCGCCAACAGAACGCTTGGCCGCTCTCTCTCCACCCCGATGGACCCTCGTGGCCATCTGGCCCACTGTCTGCATGCCAGGACTCTCTCTCTCTCTCTCTCTCTCTCTCCCAGAGGAGCAGCTCCCGGGAGCCGTTGGGTTTTAAGCAGTGTTCTCAACACATTGATGTTGCTGCAGCAAAAAAATATGTTATTTTCTGTTGGAGAATAGTTGTGTGGACATAGGCGTCCAGTGTGGAGCCTGCACTGTGGTGGAAAACGACATGAAAGGTTTCTTTAAATTATCAGACTGATGTGTTACGCTATAAGCAATTTAGTTTGTTAATCTTTATCACAGGTTATGTAGAAATCATGAATTTTTCAAAACACAAATGTGTAAAGCAATAAATTTTTCCAGTTGGAAAGACATAAATAAAGTCCACAATATTTAATGTTTCTCTTACTGTAAACAAGAACCCAACCACGGCAACAAATATAATACGTAGTTTATTCATTCTTACTCGTGTATTGCAGTGGAAACATTTCCTAAATAAACTGCAGTCTTGTTTTAGGACATGACAAAGCATTTTATTGTCAAGTTATATGAAATGAACATTTTTTAGCTTATTTTCTCTTTTTTGATTGACGTCATCAGCGTGAAGAAGTGGGCGGAGCTACAGTGGGTGGAGGTCACCTACATACGAGGCTTTAAATCATGAACTATTTCCCCCTAAAATCAACAGTTATTTCCTTTGAGAGAATAGATTGCACTCATACTGAATTGAGAAAAAAAACACACACAAAAACTTTTATTTTGTTATTTATTTAGAGTCACGAGAGACGTCATCGATCGACCCGTGAAAGCCGACAGGAACACCGTATAAACACGTTTCCTCATTTTTTCAGAAAAACTAAATTGTCTCTCTTTCTGTCACCTTGTTTTTCTTCACATACGTTTCTGTAATAGCTGTTATTCCTGTTTTCTAAATATGTACCCTGGAGCTGCATCAGTGATGCCTCAGAGAGGGAAGTGTGTATGACTCACACTCCCAAACCCCGAGGCTGTGGAGCAGGAGGCCCTGGGAGAAGGAGGGGGGGGGGGGGGAGGGCTGCTCAGGCTCACCTGTAAAGGTGTGATGCTCTCCTCAGACATGTCACCTTGAAAAGTATTATGAGAAGCAACTATATATATATACAGTATATATATATATACATATACATTTATAAATAAATATATTAAAAAAATATATATCGATATAAATATATATATGTATATATAAATATATATATATACATTTATATATATATAAATATATATATATATATATATAATCATATTGGCACAACTAGGAGCTGTTTTATCTTCCAAACATCCATCCATAAATAATATGTACTTGGCAGTGGAAGAACTTTCATGTATTTAATGTGCATCCATAATGTAATATAAACAACAACAAAACACTTTTTATTCTCACATTAGACACTAAAAGGCCATTTATGCTAAAATAATGCAAATATAATCCAGTTGAATCAGTTGAAAGCCATAAAGCGTAAAGAGTTGCTGCTTTACAAGAATATTTATCTTTATATTATGTTTTGCATGGTGCCCATAAGGTTATTTGTTTTTTGATTTATTAATCGTTGCTCATGTGTTTTTAGTTGTTGTGAGGCGACACACAGGAAAGCAGTTGTAATTGATAGAAGTGTGTCAGTGTGTAAGTGTGTAAGTGTGTAAGTGTGTGTGGACGTGTCGGTTGTTTCGCTGCAGAGGAAAACAAGAGCAGCTTACAGCTGGAGCTCAGAGGGGAAATAAAGAATGAATAAAACACCACAGAGAAGCTTTGAGCCTCTTACACATGAGATCAACTGTGGAATGATAAAGACGGCATCAAAGACGAGCATCGTCATCTTCATCATCTTCATCATCGTCTTCATCGTCTTCATCGTCGTCATCGTCGAGCAGAGAGATGAAGTTTCCAAAAGGGATCAATGAGTTCTCTCTCCGGCAGCGTTCGTCCTCTCAGTCACGAGACGACTGCACAGCAACGATAGGGTTGCTCCACTAAAATAAATAAAATAAATAAAATAAAATAAATAAAATAAATAAAATAAATAAAATAAATAAAATAAATAAAATAAATAAAATAAATAAAATAAATAAAATAAAATAAATAAATAAATAATAAATACATAAATGAATAGATGAGTGTGTTCCTGCAGGTTAAAGAGAGTAATCTTTTAAAGGACGCACTACGACCTCCTGGTGTCCTCTGTGAGATGATGTTTATTATGTTTATTTATGCCGCGTATGATGTTTGACATTTGAGGGCTTGATACGCCGTCATCTGGCAGTCTTGTATTATTTGTGTGAGTCTGTCACTCGGCGAGATGGAGGAATAACAAAAATGAGAGAAAGTACGAGTCAGTTCTGAGAGAAGAGAGACGCCTCCCCGACCCACTGACATCACATGCGTTTCCTAAATATTCATGTTCAGACATTGATACCTGTCATCGTTCTGCTTGTCACGGAGAGCAGGGAAGTGGAAAGAGAAAGAGAGAGAGAGGGAGACAGAGAGATAGAGTAGATTTCCATCAGCAGCTTCTAGAAGGACTCGGGCAATGTTAAGCTGACTGGCTCATTTTATAGCTTCAGGTTTTTTGCTCAATTAATAGATATTTACAGGATCAATTTATGATTATTACTTTAAGAACTCTTTGTGTGACCTCCGCTTTTATGTTTTCAGTTTCCCAAAATGATTCAGATGGGAGAAGTGATTGACTTCCTGTTGGAGGTTGTCGATGCCCGGCGGGAAACTCGTAAGGGTCACTGCAGACGAAACTGAGGGCTGCGAAGACGCATAACGATCATAAATCAACCGAAATCAATTAAAATTAATTACTTTTGCAATTAAAATATTGCATTAATGAATAAAAGAGTAGACCAGACAGGAGTGTTTTTTTAAATCTTGCATCTCGTTTGACCTCGTGTATGATGTTTTTTTGCAAAAAGGATAATAAAATATTCCATATTTACTTGTGGCTCCAACACGCCAAGCTCCCGCAACGATGACGTCATCGTCCGAGCTGCTTCGGTTCCTCAGGATGAATCTTTCATGAGACCAGACTGAAGAAGCAAGAGATGGAAAAAGCAAATATATATATATATATATATATATATACAAGTGATGGAAAAACATGTACAAATACACATATAAATATATATTCCTTACTGTCAGCCATGTTGATAAGTGGTTGCGCAACACTTGACCGGTGAAGGGAGATTTGTGATTGGACCGTTTGGAGCTGAGCTGCAGGAGAAGACGATGCATATTAATGCTCGGGGTCAGAGGTCAAGTCTCAGACCGACGAGGAGAATTGAGTTGTGTCGGGTCAGAATTCCGAACTCCGTGACCACGTGACCACATGATCACGTGATCACACGCCAACGCTGTGGGACCGGCACCGGCCGTCCAGGACGTTTAGATGGCGAGTCTAATCGAGTTGCTCATCTTCGCCCGCCTTTTAAAATTCTTCTTTATTTATTTATAATTCTTCTCTATTTATTTAAAATTCTTCTTTATTTATATAAAATTCTCCTTTATTTGTTTTCAATTCTTCTTTATATATTTAAAATTATTCTTCATCTATTTAAAATTATTCTTTATTTATTGAAAATTATTCTTTATTTAGACTATTAATTGTATGTTGCAGAATATGTGGATATAAATGTAATTATTAGGTTGCATAGAGTGTTCATTTTAACCTTGCAGTTTACCATAGACTCCAAAAGGATATACAAATAAAATAAATGTTATTCTACATGGACCGTGACTACTCTTTTAATTAATTTACAGAATTACAGCAGACGTGCTGTTTATTATGCACATACATTAACACGATAATTGCTTTGACGTGTTTGTCATACAGAGTGTTCTACAGAACTGAATCAATCACTCATTCATCATGAAATATTTAAGATACTACCTAACATTAAAAAAAAATATATATATAGTGAATGCAAAAACAATATTTTTAATAATGCATGTTCACTGTTGCAGCTTCTTGAATACAAAAACATAAAATAGACTCATAATTGCTTTTGCATTGATTTTCCAACCGGAGCCGGATTCTCCGACACAAACACAATATTCAATTTGTAGGAGCAAGAAGGGACCGACTATTTGTCGTCGTAGGTGTTGAATCATAGATGATGTTTGTCTTTCGTCTCCCTCGTTTCTTTGAATTGATTCACGCCGGATCACGAGCAGAAATTCAAATTATACGAAGCTGTGTGGCGTGGGATTGCTTTATTACATAACTATTGCAGAATAAGGAATGGCCCCTGTGTTCTCATTCAAGCCTCAACTCAACCTCGAGAAACCACATCACCTGAAGGTTTTACCTCAATACTTACAAAATCCCAAACTCTTCTCTTAAAGGGATAGCGCTATGTCACTAACTCTCCTCTTAAAGCGACGACACTCTCTCACTAATTCTAATTCTTCTCTTGAAGCGATAGCGCTCTTTCACTAACTTTTCTCTTAAAGAGACGGCGCTCTCTCACTAACTCTTCTCTTAAAGCGACGAGGCTCTTTCACTAACTCTTCTCTTAAAGGGACAGCGCTCTCTCACTAACTCTTCTCTTAAAGCGATGGCGCTGTCTCACTAATTCTTCTCTTAAAGCGATAGCACTCTTTCACTAACTCTTCTTTTAAAGCGATAGCGGTCTCTCACTAAATCTACCCCTAAAGCGACTGTGCTCTCTCAGTAACTATTTTCTTAAAGGGACAGCGCTCTCTCACTAACACTTCCCTTAAAGCGACAGCGATCTCTCACTAATACTTCTCTTAAAGCGATAGCGTTCTCTCACTAACTCTTCTCTTAAAGAGACAACGCTCTCTCACTAACTCTTCTCTTAAAGCGATGACGCTCTCACACTAACTTCTCTTAAAGCGACAGCACTCTCTCACTAACTCTTCTCTTAAAGCGACAGCGCTCCTAAAGGGTCAAAGCAATGCATCGCCTTCCTTTACAGTCGGTACATGTGCAGATGGGTAATGTCTTAAAAAATTGGACTAATAACTTAAACACACATTTAAAGTAAATGATTATTATGGCAATAAATCAGCAAGACGTATAAAATATCTTGTTTCAGGGCGCCACACTATCAGACATGTTTCTTTCCTCTGCTACCGCCGGCTCACTAAAGGCTCCCCGATCAGACACGACTTCACATTAACGTTGAGTTCTTTCTTAACGATTGCTCGGCTCAAAATAATTAATCTTTTGGGGCGACGCTGACCGCTGAGTCAACATCATTTCTAGTGGAACATTCAACCTCCGGAGGAACAGCATGATCTTCTTTTTTTTTTAATGATGTTTGATTGGATAAATGCATCATTTTCTGGGGGAAACTTCTCACGTATAAAAGACTTGGAAATCGAAGAAATAATTAGTTTTTTTTGTCAGACTTATTAACAAGATGAATGAATCCAATACGTATAGTTGCAGCCGAACGGTACGACATTGGCTCTGAATCGAGTGGAGTGTGTTCAAGCCATTGATGTTTTATTTATTCTTATTTATCTTTAAATGTCTTGTATTAAATGTCTTAACTTTTTTTATACATGTTTATGCTCTACTGACCAACTTAATTTCGTTGTATGTTTTTACAATTACAATAAACACTGTACCATAGCCTACCATACCATACCTTAACCTACCTTACCATTCCATACCATCCCCTACCCTACCTTACCTTAACTTACCTTATATTACCATACATTACCATACCTTACCCTACCTTACCTACCATACCCTGCCATACCATACCATATCATATCTTACCCTACCCTACCATACCATACCACACCGTAACTCACCTGTACTGTTTCATTTATTTCATTGTGGATTGTCCACACAGATGCATTTTTAAAAGTTAGAAAGATGACCACTAGGCCTCGGCGACTCCTCGAGGTCGGCGCTCCTTTTTGAAGCGTTTCACAACGTCTTACAATAGAGATATTGGCTTCTTTTTTCTTCTCTTCTTCTTCTTCGTCTGTCTCCTTCTCAGTGACTCATCCGTCTGTAGACACATATTTTCTGTCACAGGGTGAAACTTTCACATTTCTACGCGCCTCTCGCAGTCGCACCCCGAACAGATGAGGCGTCGGATATTCTGTTTTATTCTCTTCACTTGAAGTTGCATCTTATTTTTCTTTTTTCTTCAAGTGCGAGAGAACCGGCCTTGGTGAAAAGTTCCCACTGAGGCAGAAGAAAGGAGGACACACACACACACACACACACAATCCGTTCATGTGAAAAGGGGAACACAGTTGACTCAGAGAAGTTATTTATTTATGATTCCATAGTGAATTTTGTTTTTCATTCAGTGTAAAGATTTTGACGGTGGGTTCAAAGACCTCTCGTTCAAAGCTGTTCTTTAAAGGTGTTTGCTCTCTCAAACAGTTCCATCACTGTGTAAACAGTTTGAACATTAGTCAAGAGAAAATAGAGCAGATGACGTTAAGGCCCCCCCCAGAAAAATAAGCAAACATTTGAAAGAGAAGAGAGAAAAAAGCAAAGACGGTGCATTCAGGGGACTGGTGTTAAAAAACGAAATAAGGGGATTCTAAAAGCTGGTGATCAATTCTTATTTTTTTGTTCAAATCCCACATTACTAAGGCCTCGGTATGCTGCAAAGGAAGTGCGCCCCGAGGTTTATTTTGACCATGGAAGGAGCTGTTTGTCGGCTTCCCCGTCGATTGGAGCGAGCTCAGTTGTCATGGAGACGGTTGAGTTATTATCATTGACCTAGTTATTGAATTTCCCCTCCGAGAGTGAATGCCTTGATATTTCTTCTTCTTCTTCTTTGATACCGAACGTTCGGTGTCTGAGAGACGCATCAAGGGTGGAGGAGACCATTACGGCCTCCACCCGCATTGAGGGACCAGACGTATGGTTTCTCTCTCTCAACCTCCATCTGTATACGTCTCTTTGGAGAACATCTTTAATGGAGAATGTCTTTAATGCAGAGCATCTTCATTGGAGAACATCTTTATTAGAGAACATCTTTAATGGAGAACAAGTTCATTAGAGAACATCTTTATTAGAGAACATCTTTAATGGAGAACATCTTTAATGGAGAACAAGTTTATTAGAGAACATCTTTAATGGAGAACAAGTTTATTAGAGAACATCTTTAATGGAGAACATCTTTATTAGAGAACATCTTTAATGGAGAACAAGTTCATTAGAGAACATCTTTAATGGAGAACATCTTTAATGCAGAACATCTTTATTAGAGAACATGTTTAATGGAGAACATCTTTATTAGAGAACATGTTTATTAGAGAACATCTGGAGAACATATATAATAATACATGTACCTGCAAATACATTTATTTTGAGGATGGGACTTTTTTAATGCTTTTACACCAGCCTCTGCCATAGCCTTCTGCCCCCCCCATCATTCCTAAGCGATCTGCTTTGCGGGGTCTCACGGCTCTCCGTCCGTCCTCCCTCTTCTCTTCTGTTCTTTTACATCTCAATCGCTGTAAATGAATTAATGGATAAGACCTTGAAGAAGAGGAAGAATACAAGACGACCAGGAAGTGAAACACATTTGCATCTTCTTCTCCTAAACATTCAGGCTGTTGGCAAAGCATCTGGCGTTATGACCACGTTAATAAAGGCGTTATGACTCATCTGCTGGGATACATGAGATTTATTTCATTGAACTTTACTCTAGTATTAAGAAAACACACCTCTAAATGCAGACAGTCAGAACAGTGGGATATACATCTGCATTTATTAATCCTCCCCTTTTATTTCTCCCTGTGCTCTATCATCTCCTCCATCTTCTGCTCTCGCGGTTACTAATGAGGACGCGTGTTCCCGCCACGGCACCCGCGTAGCGTCACGCCCCGTTAGCGTTGGAAGCGAGAGGCTGACCGCTCCGATGTGGCGAGCTACCGGACGACCTGAACTCCTGAGACGTCCCGCTGCAGTGAGAGACTTGTTAGACTCTGACTACCAGAGGATGGATGGACCGAGGAGCTCCGGGCTGTTTAGCATTCCTGCTGAGGAACCAAGAATTTGTAGTGAATAAATCAAAACGAAATGGAATCCACACCAAGAGAGTGAGAGAACAGCCCCCCCCCCTCTTCTCTCCCTCCTCCACGGGAGTGTAAATGCATCGGCGTTGTTATTGCAGCAGTATCATTTTGCAGTTGTGTACATTAATATCCCCTAAAAGTCTGGTGGCCCACGTGTGTGTGTGTGTGTTACGGCGTCACCTACGGCATCAATCTGTCAATTCCCTGCAGCATTTCACTCTCCTGTTATTAAATATACGCTGAGGCACACACACACACACACACACACACACACAGAAATATAGTGTGACAGGGCTTGGTAGATTTTTTTTCTTCTGCCCGGCAGGTCACATTGAGTCCAGTGTGCCGCCCCTTCATCCCAGAACCTGGAAGTATGGCTGACCTCACATGACTCGGACTAGAGGACTGTATTGGTTTACTCAGTGTGTGTGTGTGTGTGTGTGTGGTGTGTGTGCGTGTCGTGCTTGCAAGAGATTGACTGTGTTTGTGTCTTTGATCCTGGGATGTGAGGAAAACAAATGTGTGTGTATATGTGTGTGTGTGTGTGTGTGTGGGCAGCTTATGGGGTATTGCTTTTGAGTCGTACACGAGTGAATCGTCGTCTTGGCTCGACTGGTCGCTGCACCTGCAGCCGACCTCGAGGCGACCTTGAGCAGCGAGTCTCGTGTGATGACACAGAGGGAGAGAGAGAGAGAAAGGGGGGAGGAGGGGGGTAGGAGGAGAGAGAGAAAGATGGAGAGGAAGACGATGGCGAGGCTGGACAGGTGGAGAAGAGAAAGTGCGGAGGCAGATATCCACTTCACAATAACAGAAAAAAAGGACACGCATTCCACTGGTGATGTAACACGAACACGGAGACTAGAACATCCACACCTCTCAAATGTGTCTGCTGCATGTAATGCTAGCGCAATATGCTAATTAGCTTAGCATTAAGACGGACTCGGTCCGAATGGAGCGATCTGATGACACATCACACACCTTTGTACAGGCTAGCGGTTTTCTCTGGCCTCCTTATGCTAAGCTAATCACATTTCCTGCTGGCTCAATGGAGGTATCGCTATCATTGCCCCCCCCACCCCATATATGTGCAGCTATTTCCTTAAAAACCCACAGCATACTGAAGTAGCGTTCACACGGGGTTATGTGAGACATTATTTAGCCCTAAAATCAGAAAGCTTGAAGTACCTGTCAAGGTGATCTCCTGCACTACCGCTACCAACCTGCAGGGACCAATAGTTGTCCGTTAGAGTGCCTTCCCTGTGTGTGTGTGTGTGTGTGCACCTGGTTTCCCTCCTGTACTTCCTGTTTTACCGTTTTAGACAATAAGGCTACGATGTTGGCTTTTATTTTAATCAACCGGCCTGATCGCCTGACTGAACAAGCCCCGCCCCTTTGGACTGTCGCTCCTCATCGACTACGGCTAGTGGTCCAACTACATCTGTTGTGTAAAAATAACGAAACTGCTAGTTACATACGGAACAAAACGACAGTAAAGAAATTCAACGTCGATTTGATATTCAACCGCGACACGAACAGCGGCCTCCTGGGTTAAAGTCCTGTGTTTGTTTGACCCTCTTGACCCTCACGGGTCATCAATGGGACCCCCAACCTACTGCATGTCTATTTATTTTTCTACTTGTGAGTGCTAATGCCTTACAGACACATTATTTGTGTTATTTCTGGAGGTGTTACAGGGGGGCGGGGCATCCAACAGGCAGATTATTTTATAATTTACAGTCTCCGCTACATCGCCGTTAGCCGGGGAGACCAGATAGATCTTGCCTAATTCCTGTATTAGCCAGAACTATGGAGATAAGACTCTAATTGTCCAGTATGAATGAATCCTCCAAGACCCAATAAAAACTAAGCACACGACCGAGGGTGGGGGGGGGGGGGGGCAACGTAGCGCTTGTAGTTGTAGCCACGAGCTAACGGTGTTCCGCTGTAACTCGTGTGTCTCCCAGCGAGGGGGAAAGACGGCCGAGCGCGGCTCTCTTTCCTCCCGGCTAATGAGATCCCGCCAGAGCCGGAGCGATCGTCATTAAGACGAGAAGGAGCAGCTGCATGGCGGCGCTCTCCGAGGAGACGCCGGCGCTCCTCTCTCCGTCTTCACTTTCGTCTTTCGCTCACCGATGCAAGAAACAAGAAAAAAGAGGACAAGGAAAACCAGTGGGAAGGAGGGAGGAGAGAAGGAGCCTTTCTCTCCTCCCTCCTTCCCACTGGTTTCCTTGCCCTCTGTTTTCTTGTTTCTTGTTTTTTGTTATCTCGTAATCGGCGCAACTCGTTTAGCTCGCCGCGGGATCCATCGGACGTCACTGGAGGCGAGACGAGATTCCTTCTACATCTGGGTCAATGTTTTTGTTCGTCTCAAAAAGATCAAATTAATTTTACATGAGACTTATTTCCGGGGCTTCCCGACACACTCGAACATCCACGGCGCAGACGCGCTACCTGCTAGTACACCTATTCATCAGCCAGCCGATCCGACCCCTCCCCCACCCTCCATCACGGAAAATTAAACGAGACGAGTGTGTGTAGGGGAGACACACACACACACACAACTTTTTTTCCGTTTTACCATGCATGAGGCGAAAATGCATCACGGTTATTATCCTCCAGGAGCAGAGTAATCTGCTGAGGAGGGGGGAAGCGGGCGATTTGGATGTGTAGATAATTAAACCGCGGCCTGTGAGAGGACTAATGATGAGCCTCCGCTCCGCCGCCGTCGTTTGCATCCGAGCCGAGAAAACAGCGCTGAATGAGAATCGTGCTCGAGCCTTTTTTTTTTTTTTTAAATATATTCATCGCTATAAGCACTTCACTCCCCGAGATGAACTCTCTTCTGGAGAGAGAGAGAGACACCGGAGGGGGGAAGGTATAACTCGACGTTAACCTGGTGCATTGTGGGCGGAGCCAACTGGGTCCAGGACTGTTGTTAGGGTTCGATAACTTGTAGGCACATCGGACACATGGTTCTCATATAGGGGGGTAACTGTGGGTCAGGGGTCAGCAGGTCCATCTTTCAATCAGGGGGTTCAATCCCCGGCCTAGTTGATGTGTCCTTGAGCAAGACTCCTAACCCTGAGTTGCTCCCTGGAGCTGTGTCTACGGTGTATTGATGTAACAATGGATAAAAGCGTTAGCTAAGTAATGAAAGAAAGGCTCGACTGCTAGCATAAACATCCGTATACATTTTTTTATGAATGTCTGAAGGAATATGAAACTTCACCAATGCTAATAACTTAATAACAACAGGATATCCTTTAAATGACTCTCATTTGTCGATTTTAAAACGTATTGACCAGGTCTTTCTGCTGCTAAATCGTTGGGCTTTTCTCGGCTCAGTGGTTTCCGTTTCCTTTTCCTTTCCTTCCATCCTTGTTGCCGTTTCCTCACAAAGATCTTTGTATCGTGCTCAATCCGGACTAATCTTTATCTGGTTCCTCAGCGCCATCGATCTGCAGCTCTTTTTGCCCAGCGGGCGGTAATCTGGGCCTGATCGGCCGGTCGATGCCGCCGGCGGTACGCGACTCTCGGGGAAGTCGTTTTGTGGAAACATCTTACGCTTCCTCCATTTTTACAGCAATTAAAGTACACAAGTCTCACGCCGATGGGGGATGTGTTCTTACGCCGTGAGGCTGAGTTTCATCCTCTGGGAACAAAAAGGTCTGAACAAAAGATCACGGCAACGGGCGGAGGGGATGTTTCACTTCAGACCGAACTGACATTATCACCACACCACTAATGTGTCGAACAGAAAAGCATGTAGGTGTGGATTAGAATTCTGAGTATTAACATCCATATTTATGTATAGATATGTAGGACTGGCACCAATGAGGTTCAAATGGCATGAGTACAAATTGAGAAAACACCAAATAGCGTGAGTGATATTGTAAAAGTGATGCTTCAATGGAAACGATGTGTTAATGAAAAAAGGGATTAAAAGAAGTAGATGTATGACTAATTTCTAATTTCTTAAAATGGAGATACGAATGGTCAACTCAATTTTGGTTTTCAAAGGAATTATTTCTAAAACAATTCTTATATATATATATATATATGTTTAAAAAATCTTTGTTATTTTTCTTTATTTTATATACATTTTCTGATTTATTTTATAATAAAAATGTTTGCTTCTACCTATACCTTTTCAGTCTTTCTGTGTTGTATATTATTATATAGAATAATATTGCATTGTATTTGATTGACTTAATAAAATACACAAACAAAAAAAAGCTCATTAACCCGAGTACGATTTAAAGAACATAAATAATGATTGACATTCTGGATGGAGCAGCATCGGGCCTCATTTGCTGATCGCTTTACGATTGATCCATCATTCATAAGTGCACAGCTCGGCTCTTTGCATGGGGGACGATCCTTTAAGAGGCCCTCGACACGGCGAGCGGGTCGGTGCGAGCGGAGAAACCTTTTAGAGCATTCTCGCGCTCTCGTCTGCGTGACATTCAACTTAAGCCACTTAGCGAAGCGCCGCTCTGCGCCGTGAAAGACGAGCCCTCCGCCGCCGGCCCAAATGAGGTTAAACCCGACAACAACCCGGCCGCCGGCTAATAGCAGAACATCCTGTTTGTCCCTCGATGTGAAATAATCGACTGCTACTCAACACAGATTTGTTTTACCTTCTCTGCAGTAACAGATTCACGGGGTGCCGATAAGTGATTTGTGGTTTTGCTGACGCTCGCCATCCGAGTGACTGCTGTGGCGTTTACACGCTGTCACTTCCTTTTTTTGTGAGGGTGCATGCTGGGGAAGAGAAGCAGAGGAAGAATCTGTCATAACATTGAAGCGGCACATCCGCCCATCGCTTCACTGACAGCAAACAGACTTCACCACCACAAATATGAATTCATGCAAGTGGGCCAGTCTCAGTGTGTTCCATCAGGTTTCCATGGCTCCCGGTGTGAATGGATTGGACTCATGCATCCAGCTTTATTTCTGCAGAAGTTATGATTACTCTTCTTTTTTTGTGATGTGGATATGTTGCAAAATAATTGCAGTTATTGTATTTTTATTGTTGGCTAATATCAGTGAATCCAACATTGTTCAATATGAAGCCAGTTAAAATACTTCAGGCATTGAACGTTTACCTCGACATGAGAACATTGTTCAGATGTGGAGTATGTAATGTAGGCTATGTGCTTAAAGTGCAAAATATGCAATTAACCATGAACTGCACACATAAAGATACACACCCACATACATCTGTGATACCACTCTAATATCTCATGGAGCATTTCTCATGAAGCCCAGCTCGTCGTGTTCCTGAATGAGAATAAGAAATTGAACGACCATTTTTACGACCTAATCAATATGGAATCAATCTGTTCTATATGGAGACACAAGGAGACAAGTGTAACACTAACCCAACACAAGGAGACGAGTGTAACCCTAACCCAACACAAGGAGACAAGTGTAACCCTAACCCAACACAAGGAGACGAGTGTAACCCTAACCCAACACAAGGATACAAGTGTAACCCTAACCCAACAAAAGGAGACAAGTGTAACCCTAACCCAACACAAGGAGATGAGTCTAACACTAACCAAACACAAGGAGACAAGTGTAAAACTAACCCAACACAAGGAGACAAGTGTAACCCTAACCCAACACAAGGAGACAAGTGTAACCCTAACCCAACACAAGGAGACGAGTGTAACACTAACCCAACACAAGGAGACAAGTGTAAAACTAACCCAACACAAGGAGACGAGTGTAACCCTAACGCAACACAAGGAGACAAGTGTAAAACTAACCCAACACAAGGAGACGAGTGTAACACTAACCCAACACAAGGAGACGAGTGTAACCCTAACCCAACACAAGGAGACAAGTGTAACCCTAACCTAACACAAGGAGACGAGTGTAACCCTAACCCAACACAAGGAGACGAGTGTAACCCTAACCCAACACAAGGAGACAAGTGTAACCCTAACCCAACACAAGGAGACGAGTGTAACCCTAACCCAACACAAGGAGACGAGTGCAACCCTAACCCAACACAAGGAGACGAGTGTAACCCTAACCCAACATTGGTATCTACTCTTCTCTGGCTAGTATTCACCTGACTCCTTGAATCCTTTGCTGGTGGAATAAGTCGTTTCCTGGATGTGAACAATTCCTCTGATGACTTGCAGATCGTCGGTTTGACACGAGGTGGAGACCTGGGGACGGTTCGGGTTTCACAACACGGATCCCTTTCAGAAATAACCTTCTCAGAGGGCGAGGCCGAACTATTACATCTAATTACTGCGTAGACGCTGACGATCGGTATATTCATTACGTCTCCTGCAGAGAAGGTGGTGGTGTGTGTGTGTGTGTGTGTGTGTGTGTGTGGGGGGGTAGACGAGAGGCAAACAGAGGGCGCTGGTTGCGTAATAAGAGACCTCTCAACTGTCATAAAGGGAAACTGATCTCACGAGCGCTGGTCATCTGTTCCAGCGGAGGTTTCCTCTGTGGGCTGGGCCATCCATCAATGACTTCATCAGCGTGAACAGGGTGCTTGTGGGTAATGTCCCGGCTCCGGCGCTATATGATGGTGATACTGCTCATTATTACCGTAACTTTATCAGAGGGGTCTCGTCCAAGATTACATCCTCAAATATACTCCCCTGTAATCTATTTTAATAAAATGAAATGAGGATTCATGTGGACAAAAAAAGAACAGGTGTGTGTCTGTGTGATATTATTTTAGGGACAAGCCAAAGTAACACAAGAGGGTGGAGCTAAGTACAACTGAACCCTATGTAAGATATTATTTTAAAAAGGGTTGTAAGTAACTAATTTAACTGATAACACAGTAAAAAGGTTAACGTTTTTATACAAAAACATGGCCGACTCCCAGACCGGATAACGCTGTGGCAGCGACCTGTCAAGACCCGGGTGTTACACACTAAAGCGTCCCCCTGCTTTATGGTCTATTCTATTCTAAATGACCATAATGTACTAAATGATGACATCATGCTGTGGAGAAGAAGACTTGAAACTAGAGACTAAGACATAAACTCATGTTTACAATGTTTACTGAGGGAATACATCAAGAGAGAAGTAGAGCCATTATATAGACTTCTATACAACCAGAGGAGTCACCCCCTGGTGGTCAGGAGAGAGAATGCAGCTTTAGCACATGAAGCATAGACTTCTATATAACCAGTGGAGTCGCCCCCTGGTGGTCAGCAGAGAAAATGCAGCTTTAACACAAAGCATATAATTCTATACAACCAGAGGAGTCGCCCCCTGGTGGTCAGCAGAGAAAATGCAGCTTTAACACATGAAGCATAGACTTCTATACAACCAGAGGAGTCGCCCCCTGGTGGTGGGTTGTGTTTGTCCTTATGTCGGGACACCAAGAGTCAACAACAACAAACAACAACAACAACAACAACAACAACCAGGTAGAGTCCTTTATGGTAACTGACGCCAGCGCCTGTGAATCCTCAATGGTTCCCGTTGAGTGAAACTTTTAGAGAAGGTATGACATTATATGTGTATTTTCACAATGTTATATATATATATAATATAAATCTTATGCAAGGTCTTCTGCTCTGAAAACACCAACCCAAGACCAGCGTGCCGAGCTCGATCGACAAGCAGCTGTAGCCGTAAACAGCAGGTGTAATAAATGTCCCGTAAACATGTCATTAGAAAAATAGTTTCTATGCCTTTCAGACCAATTCATAGAAATAATAGAGTGATATATGGGAAATAGTGCAGCCGGCTGGGCCATAGAAATACGCGGATGATATTTTTCTAAATATAATTCAACATCTGTGAAACTTATTCCAAAAAGTAAAAGTCAATTAATGTGATACATCTTTTTTTCCCCTTTATGGCATAGCCGGCGTGTAGTCGAAGAGACGCGAACACACTCGTGACTGCAGGGAGAGTATTTATATACCGGAGAGAGGTGTGGCCCATGCTCCTGGACTTCCACGAGTCTGATCTTTATTTCTGGTCTCTGTTTCACGGGCCTGCGTGCGCCGCCCGCCCACATCACACGAGGTGTGCTGCGGCACGACTCCGCGCCGCCGTCCACGTTTTGGCAGTTTCTTTTCACTCCTTTGAGTGTGAATTCTTCGAGTGTCATTCGTTTGTGTTTTTCACTCCAGTAAAATGTGGTTTGACTTGTATTATATTGTACTAACTGGACTGCATTGCCTCCCCGCTTGCAGTATGACTCAGTTCTTCCTCGCCAGCTAACGTAAACACATTACTGGAGCTCGCGCTCAGAGCCCTGCATGGAATGTGGCGTTGCCATCTCGGAGACGAGACCGGTCGCCGTGCATCCTGGGAGTCGGAAGAAAAATGTGTTATGGATGCAATGTCATTTTCTTGAAAATTAAGTACACGGGGAATCGTGACTCATCGGATTCATAACACGGATTGTGTGTTTTTTTGTGACAGTGAAAAACTGTTTTTCACCTCATATCGTGGTTTCCAAGCATATTTATCAAGTTGTTTTTTTATGGCTTTCTGCAGTGTTGAAAAATGTCCCAAAAAATAAGTAATTAAAGCCGACACGCTTCCAGACTGGATGTTTATCATATTTACACTAAAGTAACGTGGCTGTTGCTCATTAGGCGCTGACAACAGGGCTGTAGATGGTGGAGAAATCAGACTTGACATATTGACTGAGTGATATTCTGCACACATACATGCCGAGAGGATATGGATCTAGGGGAGTTATCAGGAAAAATATAGCTGATGCACTTTTCTGAAAAATGAAGTTATTCCGCCATCCAGAACTGAAGTTTCACACGTTCCTTCTTGTTGATTCCCTGCCAGCAGCAACACATTTCTCCTCCTCTGTTATTTCTGGAGCAACTAAACTCAAATGTGATGCAGAGGATTTTACACTCCAGGTTTGCTGTTACATTTTATGTCCGATAAGAGGAGAGGAAGACTACAACCACGCGTCCCCTGAGCCCAGGATGTAGGATCACATCTCTTTACTTACTTCATGTAACGCCGTCTCTTGACTTTGAAATGCAGTTCCAGATTCATGGCTAACGGGCCTTCTTAGCCATATGCACAGTCCTCCGGCGGGACAGGGTGCAGTCTGGGAGAAGGCAAAGGCCAGATTAGAGAAGGGGGGGGGGGGGATTATTGCATTGCCCACGGCGCTCTTCATCGATCAGAGAACCAACTACAATAAGGTAAGCATGCTGCTGGTGGAGGGGGAGAGGGGAACGCAACACCTGCCTGGACCTCTCAATACACACAGGGACAAATAAAGGTTCTTAAAAGGTTCTCTAAAAGGCTTTGTGGTTCTACGATGAACCGTCACCTACTGAAGAACCATTTTTTCGTCTGAGGCACCTTTATAGGTTCTTAAAGGGTACCTGTAGCCCAAAACAACAACGTGCTACATCCATTAGGCGCATCAAATAAATCATATTTTCCCCGCCGCTATTGTCAACAAGTCACGCATAGCCCGAGGCTTTACATTTCTTTGTCAACATTCCGAGTCCGTGAACGCTTCAGTGCGCAGACATATTGCCAGTTATTTACTCATGTCAAAGGTCACTATGACGTAGAGTCGTTGAAAGGAATTCAGCCAATCCGGAGCCACTTCTACACGCGTTGCTTCTTGGGATAGATCGGTAGCCTCAAACCAGTTCACGTCTACATGAAACAACTGGCAAACTTACCGATTTGACAGTTCTCCCTCGGGTGCAGGCCCCCGAACATGTCGGCCGAACATTGCATCAATGAAAGACATCTCCAGCGCTGGCTTATGCGCGATGTAGCTATCAAGCTCACGCTTTTGTGTGAAGCAGATGAGGTCTAATGATACTATATCATCGGACATAAGTTCGTGTTCTTTACAACAAATGCACTCTATGTCTGTTTTTTGTGGCACACATTTCCCACAACTGCACTAAACGTCCGCCGACTTGCGTGCACGGTCCGCACGGTGAAGCATCTGGACCGGCGGTCCTTCGGCATCAACTTCATCAGAATCATCGCTATCGCTGTCACAATTAACTAAATGGGGATAGTCTGCTTTTAATGCTTTTATCCAGTTGCTGAATCTGACAATCTTTCATCGTCCATATTTCGCCCGTTTTCTTTATTATTATCAAGTTCTCAGCATTTGTTTGCGAGCGCTCGACGTTGTTTACATTGGTTTCTGAACACATCCGCTGTGGCTGGCTGTCGATCTATCAACGATGTGACGTCACACCACCTGCGCCATATTCAAGCACCAGTGCAATGAAGCTTGTCGGAGTTGAGGGACTTTGAACAGCCTAAACTACGTATTGTTATTGAATACTGGACCGTCAGTGCATGAATAACCTTTAGAAACACATTATCTTTTGATCTGGCTACACATTCGCGATCTCAACAGGTACCCTTTAAAGAACCCTGGTTTGAACGATTGGAACCAGAAATGGTGACTTAAAGAACCATGTTTTAAAGGTTCTTTGAGGCACCTTTATAGGTTCTGAAGAAGTATTTAAGGAAATGGTTCCTTAAAACAACCTGGTTTGAAACGTTCTTTGAGGAACCAGAAATGGGGCCTTAAAGAAACATGTTTTAAAGGTTCTTTGATACCTTTAAAGGTTCTTCGAAGAAACATTTATGGAAATGATTCTTTAAAGAATCCTGGTTTGAAAGGTTCTTTGTGGAACCATAAATGTTTTTTTAAAGAACCATGTTTTAAGGTTCTTTGAGACACCTTTATAGGTTCTTTCAAGATCTACTTAAGGAAATGGTTCTTTAAAAAACCCTGGTGTGAAAGGTTATTTGAGGAATCAGAAATGTTTTTTTAAAGAACCACGTTTCGAAGGTTCTTTGAGACACCTTTATAGGTTCTTTAAAGAACTATTTAAGGAAATGGTTCTTTAAAGAACCCTGGTTTGACAGGTTGGAACCAGAAATGGTGCCTTAAAGAAACATGTTTTGAAGGGTCTTTGAGACACCTTTATAGGTTCTTTGAAGAACTCTTTAAGGAAATGGTTCTTGAAAGAATCCTGGTCTGAAAGGTTC
This sequence comes from Pseudoliparis swirei, assembly GCF_029220125.1. Lineage (NCBI taxonomy): Eukaryota > Metazoa > Chordata > Actinopteri > Perciformes > Liparidae > Pseudoliparis > Pseudoliparis swirei. Next base: position 16,242,410 of record NC_079402.1, on the reverse strand, counting down.
TTTGTGGAACCAGAAATGGTTCTTCTATGGCATCACTCTGAAGAACCCCTTTGGGTTCCAGAAGGTTCCTTAATGTTGCTGTGTGTAGGAACCTAAATAAAGTCCCAGCAGATCTTTTGGAGGTTTTATTGATTTCAAAGTGAGGGGAGACGTAAAACTGCAGAAACAAAATGCGACGAGGAATTAAACAAATGCCACCAAATAAATACCGAACAGCGTAAATTGAGATTAATTAAGGAAACCTAGGGAACACGTGGTGGAAACAACAAAATGTTGAAACAACAACAAGATGCGTGACGCGCCGAGGGCCCTTCAGGTGCAGAGCTGCAGAACGCTGCGGCTGAGTTACAACTCCATTATGAGAGGCCGTGTTTCACATCCGTCTTCGTTGCTTTCATATGCATGAACTGTTGCTCGGCGAGTTGTGCACTTTCAATCAGAGCCGGCTGCTCCGGTATAGATGTGGCTCGTCGGGATGTTTACAGATGGGGGGGGGGGGGGGGGGGATGTAGAACACCAAAAAGAAATGATGTGAGAGGAGTAAAGAGGAAATGCATCACAGTGGCAGAGTAAAGTGTTAAAAAAGCCAAAAGACAGAAGTAATACATGAATGTGTGGCTAATGAGATGAAAAAAACTTGGTGAGCCTCAAGATGTATGGGAATCATCAAGCATTAAATAAACTAATAAGATGTTTTATTGCACTACAATTGTATGTAACGCGCAAACAAAGGAAAGCTGAGGCGCAACAGAGCGTGAACCATGAGTTAATTGGTCAAACTGTTGGTGGATTCCAGGAAGAGACATTCTTTTCCATTAAGAGGAAACTAATGGCCCGGGGCTCATTTACTAATGGACGCCGCTAACGCACACAAAGCGAGCGTGGTTCAACCGAGAAACCCCGTTTGAAACCCTTCAGGTCTCAACTCTCCCTGGAAGAGGAGGAATAATCCAGGACGCTGCATGTTTTGATTTCCAAGCTATAAAAAGGAGGGGAAAAGCCTCTCTGGGAGAGATAAATAACGAGCGCGGTGTGTGGAGTAGGCAGCGTGAACGCCGAGAGACTTGTTACAGTCCTTGGGCCAATGCTCACGCGAGACACCCGACGCATAAGAGGGGAAATTAAGCAGAAAATTGCATTGCGGGGAATACATTTCTCTTACGTCTGCGGATCTGGCTTACTACCTCTCTCTCTCTCTCTCTCTCTCTCACAACTTTCCAATCAAATGTGATTAGACGCCGCTGAGAAAATGTATGTGTTTGTGAATGTGCATGGTGTTGTTTACATGCGCGCCTCCTTTCTTTAGCAGCTGTCCTCATCGGGACAACTGAAAGAGATCAATAAACAATGATTGCAATGTGTGTGTGTGTGTGTGTGTGTGTGTGTTTGTGTGTGTTTCAAGATTCAAGATTCAAGATGTTTTATTTGTCACATACACACACAGGGTGTGCAGTGAAATGAAAGTGGCAATGCTCAGCAGGAATGTGCAAGGGCAACAAGTACACACTATTTACAATAAAAAACACTATATTTACAGTAAGTGTGTGTGTGTGTGTGTGTGTGTGTGTGCCTAAGAGGGGCAGTTGTGTGCGTCTATGTGGGGTCCTGGTGAGGTCGGAGTTCACAGTCCTGATGGCCTGAGGAAAGAAACTCCGTCTCAGTCTCTCTGTTCTTGCAGCGTGACTACGGAGGCGCCTGCCTGACCGCAGCAGCTGAAACAGTCTGTTGTTGGGGTGGTGAGGATCCTTCATGATCCTGCCGGCTCTGGTTCTGCACCTCCTGGTGTACAAGTCCTGCAGGGTGGAGAGTGTAGTTCCAATAGTGCGTTCAGCCGAACGCACTACTCTCTGCAGAGCCTTCCTGTCCTGAGCGGAGCAGTTGCCAAACCAGGCTGTGATGCTTCCTGTCAGGACGCTCTCTACAGCTCCAGAGTAGAAGGACTGAAGGATCCTCTGGGAAACTTTAAATTTCCTCAGCTGCCTGAGGTGGTAAAGGCGCTGCCTTGCCTTTCTCACCAGAGTGTCTGTGTTTGTTGACCATGTCAGATCCTCGGTGATGTGGACTCCCAGGTATTTATACCGCTCACCCTCTCCACAGTAGTCCCGTTAATCCCCAGTGGTGAGTACGTCCTCTGTTGTTGTACCCTCCTAAAGTCCACAATCAGCTCCTTAGTTTTGGTGACATTCATGATGAGGCTGTTGTCCTGGCACCAGAGTGACAGATCAGCAACTTCCTCCAGGTAGGCCTTCTCGTCGTTGTCGGAGATCAGGCCCACCACCACTGTGTCATCCGCAAACTTGATGATGGTGTTGGAGCTGAACCTGGCCACACAGTCATGTGTGTACAGGGAGTACAGTAGGGGCTGAGGACGCAACCCTGGGGATCCTGTGTTCAGGGTGAGGGATTTGGAGTGTGTCTGCCCACCCTGACCACCTGTGGCCTGGCGGTCAGGAAGTCCAGGATCCAAGCACAGAGGGGTGTTCAGTCCCAGCTCAATCAGCTTGCCGGCCAGTCTGGAGGGGACTATGGTGTTGAAAGCTGAACTATAATCAATGAACAGCAGTCTCACATAGCCCCCTCTGGCTGTCCAGATGAGAGAGTGTGGTGTGCAGTACCTGGGAGACAGCATCATCCGTGGATCTGTTTGGGCGATAAGCAAACTGCAGCGGGTCCATGGAGGAAGGGAGGAAGGCGCAGATGTAGTCCTTTATCAGCCTCTCAAAGCATTTCATGACCACCGAGGTGAGGGCCACGGTCGGTAGTCATTCATACATGCTGGAGAAGCATTCTTGGGCACAGGGACAATAGTGGATCTCTTGAAGCAGGCGGGGACCACGGACTCAGCCAGGAGAGGTTGAATATTGTGGTGAACACTGGAGCTAGCTGGTTAGCACAGGTCTTCAGTACTCGCCCAGATATGCCATCTGGACCTGCAGCTTTCCTGGTGTTCACCCTCAACAGAGCCCTCCTCACACTGTGCTCGGTCACAGAGTGTGTGTTCGTCCCCAGCGGTAGAACTCACCTCGGCCACGCTTAACGGTGTTGTTGTTAGCCGGCGAGCTAGCGCTGTTGTTGCTAGCCTCAAACCGTGCATAAAATGAGTTCAGGTCGTCCGCTAGGGATGCGTCGGCACTCACCATTGCGCGGGTCTGCTCTGGTAGTCTGTGATAGTCCGTAGCCCCTGCCATAGGCGCCTGGTGTCGCGCTGCTCCATCTGTGATTCCACTCTGTCTCGGTACCTCCTCTTGGCTTCCTTCACCGCCTCCTCAGTCCATAGACCGCTGCCTTGTACTCGTCCATGTTGCGGATACAAGACCGGAGTTATAGGCAGCAATGCGGGCGTTCACAGCTTCACGGATGGATCTATCAACCCACGGCTTTTGGTTAGGAAAGACCCTAACTTTTACCGTGGGGACGATGGTGTCCGTTAAGCGTTGCTATGAGGCTCATTGCTACATCCGTAAACTCGCTGACGTCACTGGAACTGGATTGGATCATGTCCCAGTCGACGTCACGCAGTGCGTCCTGTAGCTCAGCCTCTGATTGGTCAGACCACCGCCTTACGTTCCTCGTCACTACCGCTTCCGCGCGATCTTTTGCGGTATCCCGGAAGCAGAAAAATGGCGGCATGGTCTGATTTTCCGAATGGAGGGAGAGAGACAGCCTTGTAGCCTCTCTTGAATGGCGTATAGCAGTGGTCCAACGTTCTTTCCCCTCTGGTAGCACACGTAATGTGCTGGTGAAAGTTCGGCATGACTTTTTAGGTTTGCCTATTAAAGTCCCCAGCCACCACCACAGCCGCGTCGGGATACTTGTTCTGATGCCGACATAACACATCATGTAGGTCCGATAGTGCTACGTCGGTGTCCGCTTGTGGTGGAATGTAGACGGCTGTGGTGATGACCGAGCTGAACTCCCGGGGAAGGTAGAATGGACGGCATGAGATCGTCAGATGTTCCAGGTTCGCGAGCAGGAACGAGAAAGAGTCTTAATGTTCTTGGGGTTGCACCACTTGTTGTTAGTCATGAAGCAAACCCCTCCACCCTTAGATATACCAGACGCTTCCGTTCTGTCTGCACGGAAAACAGAGAAGGACTCGGTTGGGCATATGTCTCGATCCGGCACCAGCGAGGTCAGCCATGTTTCCGTCAGACAAAAGATGTTACAGTCCCTCATGTCCCGTTGGAATCTGATCCTTGCCCTAACATCATCCATCTTATTTTCCAGAGACTGGACCTTAGCAAGAAGGATGCTGGGCAGAGGTGGACGGTGGGCTTGAACTCTCAGTCTGTTCCGAATTCCGCTCCGTTCCCTCGATGTTTTCGTCGTCTCCCCGTAGTAGCGGCTCCACTGTTGTTGTTGTGGTTCGCTCGTACGATCTCGGCCGGCCACGCTGGATCGATGGAAAAAGTGGACAAAAACCCTTGTTTTGCGCAAAAGTTTATGTCCAAAAGTGTGCTGCGGTCGTATGCTGTTAGTGCCGATGTGTTTGTGGCAAAGAAAACATTAAAAATAAACACAAAAACTAAAAGAGCGCACAATCTCCGCGGAGCTACCTCGACGGCGTCTGGACACAGCCGCGCCATCATGTTTTCATGTTTTCATGTGTGTGTGTGTGGAATTTATCGCAAATCCCGAGGTGGCTTAACGAAGTCCGTTTGGAGTCGCCGCTCGTGCCGCTGCATTGATGAGTGTTGGGCAAGTTACCCGAAAACTGGAATCAATAACTCTCCGTGCGCCTTCTTTGTTGTCCGCCTCGCCGTCTGTCCACGGCTGATCTCAGGCAGCGGCTTGACGCGCATTTGAGATATTTTCAATGGCCGTTTTATACCGTAATTGCCGTCTGACTCCTCAACCGGGAGAGTTATCCTTAAGTGAACAACTCCTTCAGTTTGTGTTCCCGCAATGGATTCACTTACTGGTTTGAGGTCGGCCGATTAGCATGTACGTAAGTATGTAAAACTATGGCTTAGCAAATGCTAATCAAGCACTGGCTAACAGAGCGAGTTGGGTGTTAGTGCTAGTTTGCTGTTAGCAGCCAGCGACTTGGTAGGTTAACAGAGCTAGTTTGCTATTAGCAGTCAGTGGGTAGCAGATTCCTGTGGCGTGCTAGGCTAACATAGCTAGTTTACTATTATCAGTCAGTGGTGTGCTAGGCTAACAGAGCTAGTTTGCGGTTAGCAGCCAGTGGGTAGCAGAGTCTTGTGGCGTATGCTAACAGAGCTAACAGTACACAGAACTACGCACAATCAGGGTTCTGTTCAGAGGAAGAGAGAAACAGTTGAAACGTTACAGTGAGCTGTAGCTGAGCTGCAGAGAGATGCATATCTTAAAATGAGAGTGCATCTGTTGTGCTAGACGCGCCATTGAAAGTGTAGATTGGGCGTTAATTCATCCGTATAATCATCCAATCCAACATCTAACCGCGGGTTAGATCTCTACTCCACTCGATCGTACGCTAACACGGTTCCCCGCTTCATTGCTACAGGGCGTGAGCCTCTTTCAGCCGGTGGCTGCTGGTCCTCTGAGGCCTAATGAACGCTGACAGCCTGGCACCTCCAGATGGAAGTCACATCTCTCAGCCCGTCTCCTTTTGATTCCTCCCCGGCTCGTTCCTCGTCTCTTCATCTCCTCTCTGCTCACGTTATTTTACACAATCTGATCCCTTTATGGAGTCGATATGGCACATGTGTAAGCAAACAGCCTCTTTGATATCCAACAGATGAAGAGCAGCATTCATGCATTCATGTGGAGTTCTGTTCCTGTCCTCCTAATGAATAGAATTCTAATATTTCGTCTTTTTGTGTGTGTTGCTCCTGAGCCAATTCTGTCTCTTTAGGAGCTTCTGGCAGGTGCTTCATCTCACCGGAGATGAGCTGAGGACATTTATAGTGAACGATGCAGTAGAGTTGCCAGATGTGAAAACCAAAAGAGTGAAGTGATAATTGTGCGTGCCCCCCCCGCCCCCCCCCCTCCCTCTCCCATTGCTTCACATCTAGATTTTATGCAGCTTTAAATATTATTACCCTTTTTTATGTTTTTAAAAACACAATCACATTTCAGGCTGAGTGTTTTTTGTGCACATTGATCCACAGTTCATCCTCCAAGAGATGAGAATGTGTTGGGGAATATGAAGTAGAGAGGGATATATATAAAAAAGCCACTATTAGCTATTAATCCCCAGCATTCCTTCAAACGTTACACTTCTATTATCCATCCTCTCTTCCTTTTGGTTTCAGCATTTCTCTTTCCCGCACCTCCTCCTCTCAAATCGCTCTGTTTATCCTCCAAAAAACCCCAATATTTTTATTCCACTCGTGCGGCATTACTGCACTCCACACTCTGAGACCGCATAATAAACCTCCCCTCACGATCGATCTCAGATAAACACATTATGTTCCTTCTCAAGCACACAAATACAACCCTGATGGAGCAATAATGACACGACAAGAAAACAACCGGGGGACCGGTAACCGGCCGAGAGCTTCGCCATCAGGATCAGAGACGCTATTAAAGGTGCAGGTTTGTGGTTCCGAGGCCATAACGTATGATAACGATGCTCATGTTGATGCCGTGTGCTGCTCTCTCGTATATATATATATATTTCTTATTTTATTTTAGTGGCCTTGGAAGGTGCCTCGTGTTAATTACCGAGCACGTGGGCCAAGAAGAGGGGGGCCCTCCATCCTCAGAGCCAGCTGGAGCCTTGGAGTCAGATCAAACATTTACTGGTTCGCAGACGGTGGAAACATGGCCGCCGCTCGCCAGCATGAAGTCGTTCCCCCCCCAAAAAAACGACATGCAAACATGCCGCGTGCGCTTGTTTGTGCACAATGTGTGCGCTTGTTTGTGTGCTCGCTCATCCGAAACGCGACCGCTTGACAGCTCGCCGGAATATCCTGGACTGATCTCCTGGAGATGTGCGATTCACTTTCATCGGAGGGAGAGTGTTGGAAGACGTGTGTGTGTGTGTGTGTGTGTGTGTGTGCATGTTGTGTTGATGGGGTTGCCCGTTCCCACCGTCTACATCCAGAAGGTCTTTGATCTGACTCCAAGGTTGTGAGCTTTGCCGTTGGCCGTGAAGGTCTCTGAATATCCCCAGACCCTTTAATGCATGAACACACACACACACACACACACACACACCAACTACACACGGCTAGCAGCTCCAAATGTAATATAATGGCTGCCAGGAGATGACAGTATTGACAGCAATCATGCTATTTCAAAAAAGGCCCTCGCTATCAGCACCGAGGTGTCAGATATACCCACCATGCACCCTGGTACGAAAAGAAACACCACCTCTGAGAGTCTCACCCTCCCCCGGAAGATACCTGACTGGACGGAGTGGTTACGTGATGATGATGAAGTACACACTGCAGTGTACTCACAACGATGACACGGCAAGATAGGAGAAGAAGAAGAAGAAGAAGACCTGAATGCATCTCCTGCCAGTGCCAGCCCCCTAATTGGCTGCTGTCGCCGGACTCCTCCCATGCGGTGACGCCAGCTGATTCAAAGCGGCCACAAGGTGACCCCCCCCACTGAGAGAGAGAGAGAGAGAGGTGGCGTAACCTTCAACCGCTCATATTTATTGCGGATAGAACGGAGGCCACCAGCTGTGAGAGGAAGGAGGTAGTTTAAGCACCTGTGGTGGAGTGAAGGCCTCTTGTTTCACTTTCATCACCCCCCCCTCCCCTCCCCCTCTCTCCCCTCTTTCCGTTCTACTTCCTGTCTTGCCCGTCCTTCCACGATGTGTTGTTCAGCTGAGTTTGGCCTCCAGCTTCCCTGTAGGAGTCGCGCTGGGCTTTCCTCAGCTCATCCCTGTCTCCAGACCTGAAAGCAGCTTTCTTCATGTTAAGAAGCGCCTTCAGGTCCCTGGTGATCCTGAGCTGAAATGATGCGCTCCCTTCACAAATGAATAAATAGAAACTCGCGGCCCCCGTATGGAGGAGCGCTGTAGCCAGACAGAACTTCTGCTCGTCGTCCACGGAGGACGAGCCAAGAGGAAATGTTCGAGATGACAATCTTTAAGCCTTTTTTTCCCCTGGCTGGATGCTGTCTGCATCGTTCTCCTTCTCCGGCTGTGTGTGTGTGTGTCAGGCGGATTGAGAGAGGAGGTGTGAGCAGCTGTGAGAGGCTTAAAGTGAGTGACACGGGGAGAGTGCTGCAGAGGGCTCACACTCCCAGGCTGCTATCTGGAGAAGGTGGGAGGACGGAAGCTGTAGATGGAGAAGGAAGCCGACGGAGGAAGAAGAAGGAGCACGAAATAATTAGGCCGAGTGTGATGTTCGCCTTGTTCCTCGTGCTCCAAGAGTATCAGGCGTTAGCCCGCGGGTGATTAACGATGAACGCAATCTGCTTTGATATTCAATATAATATTCCAGAAAGACAAATGAGGCCTTCTCTCCAATTGTTAAAATGCATTTAAGATGAAAAAACGAATATAAAGACACATTAGACTTCACGGTCCACACCACAAAAGAAAATGAGTTACACCGATTATATCTCATGCACCAGAAAACAAGATTTTATTGCATTTCACAAGCCTGCGCTGTATTTTGGTCCCTCTATATACATAATTCATCGCGTCCAGAAGTCTGAGAAATATATGATCGACGTTCATGCGTCATGGCGACCAGACAGCGCCCATCTGCGCCCGTCGGTGAGCGTCGGTGTGGGCTGATGTGTCTGTAATGGTGCAGGAGGAGGGAAAGAACGAGCAGAAAGAAAGGGACAGCAGGAGGGAGCATACTGCAGCTTGGGTATCTGCATATAGAGTTTATTTGTATTTTTTTTAATAGGTTCCCCCTTAGCGGGGAAGGCGGTAGTCCGGATGCTGCTGGGTGGGAAGGCGTGCCGTTAAAAGTTTGTCACAGGCACGCCGGATAGCTGTCAGAGCTCATGCCAATTAGTGCCACTTTAGGTGTCAATCTGGTAGGCAGTGGAGGCAGGAGGAAGCTGAGTGTGTGTGTGTGTGTGTGTGTGTGTGGGGGGGGGGGGGGGGTGTAGCCCCCTGCTGACGGAGCCTCTTCCTGCTCAGCTGAGCGCCTCCAGACGAATAGAAGCAGCAGCGTTTTCATCCTGCGTGGAAAATTACATTTTTCATTCATATATCGTCTCCCATCGATACGTCCGAGTGGAGAGAACCCCCCCCCCCCCCCCCCCCCCACACACACACACCTCCCCTCCACCCCCATCCCCTTGTTATGCCATGTTTCTGCCTGGTAAGCATTGGGCTTCATTGAACTGGAGCAAAAAGCATTTTTCCTCGTGATGTATCGTTCAATATCAGCTTTGACAACCTTTTTATATGTTATTTTTTTGTGTTAAAGGACTTTCGTTGACCTTTTGACCTCTGGCGGTGCTGCAGAGCGATGTCTTCAGGTGAGCCGGCGCCTTCGCTGTGTGTTTTGCGCGCCTCCGTTGCTCGTCATGCATGAAGCCGTTCAGTGCGCCAACAAGACGGAGAGGAAGAGTAAAAATTAAAACTCCACGCGGTCCCTCTAATCTGTTTTAATCGCTTCAGGAAGGCTGAGTCACCTCACAGAGGATTACAGCGGTGTACAGGAGAGGGGCGGAGCTTAACTTTGACTCCACAATGTGCGCCGATGAAAACGTCTCCTGTAGAAATCAAATAACAACATTAATCCGAAAATCCGATGCACTTGCTTTTTATTTCGAGATGATTTTGAGTATCGAGTTCCACGTTAATAAAACGTCTGAATCCCTTTGGTGGACGCGGACGCCATCGCCGCCCAACAGGAAAATCAATGGGAACAAACACGGCGCTTACAAACTCATCGTAAATACTGGCTCTTTGAAAATGAATTCATCTGGCTGAGAGAGGAGGAGGAGGAGGGAGACGAGAGGAGGAGGACAGGAGGAAGATGAGGAAGATAGGAGGAGGAGGGGAGGAGGAGGAAGATAGGAGGAGGAGGAGGATGGGAGGAGGAGAGGAGGAGGAAGATAGGAGGAGGGGGAGGATGCGGAGGAAGAGGAAAATAGGAGGAGTAGGAGGGGGGAGGATGAAGATAGATAGATAGCATGATAGGTGGATAGATAGATGTGTGTGTGTGTGTGTGTCATGTGACTTCATTTGTCTTCACTGAATCAAACACAAAGAAGCTAACGGAGCAAAATCAATGACACACAAGTTCCTCCAGAGTTTATTGATGAGAACATTGTGTCCAGGAGGTCAAAGGTCACCGAACACACACACACAGTCCAGGCTGATTGGTTCTGCAGTTGTTGACGCGACACCAACTGGACCCGTTAGTTTTCTCCTTCATTAAAATGCCTCCCAGCTCCTCAGAAAAGTTTCTTCCTCTAATGTGAGTATTAGGACACGAGGCGCCCTCATGTCGCTGGAGCAGCTTTTAATTTCTTCTTCTGCAGAAATGAATGTGTGTCTCAAGTGTTCCTTTGGTTTTGTGGGGTTTTCCCTAAATCGGTCATTAGCCTTTTCTCCAAACTAGCCAATGAGCTACCAGGTGTCTTTACAACCTGTTAGTCGGTCTATCATTTTTATACATCTTGAATCATTTAATTTTCAAGTATCTTAATTAACTTCATCGTCTCCAGATGACGAGTCCTGCTCATAATTCAGCGAGGGGGGCGGGGCTTATAGGGGGTGGGGCTTATCTCTGTTGCTTTACTCCATAGAAACAGTTGTCATCTCCTTCATCCACCATGAAGAACTAACCACTAGTTCTGCTTCATACGTGTTGAGGACATCCCTCAAACGCCTGCACATCTAATGCCCTCGTGTTTGGGTTCAGAACATTTATATATATATATAAATATATATGTATCTATATATATACAAATAAATATGTATCTATATATATAGATACATATATATATATATATGAGAAAATTTGCCTCCATCGCAACCGCTCGCGTTGACTTTGCTCCTGAGATCTACTCTCGCGGAAAAAAAATCTGCAACACTTTAATTGTGAACGCAGCTTTAGTAGTTCCAATTAGCAAATGCTAGCAAGCTGACGGTGTAAACAGTGCCTGCTCAGTCCTGAACGCCGCGGTAGAATCCTGTTCCATCGTCTGCTGCAGCTACGAGTTACAAGTAGCGAGAGGCTCCTGAACTCTTACTTCAGGGCACATGCGGAAAGCAGGAATAATCCCACGCACTGATGTTCGGGTTCAGCAGGTCGGTCGGGCCTCTTCCTCCGGCGGGTCGTAGAGGTCATCGTAGAACATCGTGTCCAGTTCATTTGCTTTGCATGTTGTTTTTTAATGCCGTGGCCTTTCCACAGTGCGCATCAATACCGGAGCGACTTTTCCATATTTGGATTTGTGCAAGAAGCAGCCTGGTGTTGAATAATTCATCCCTCTATTATAGCTATCATCATTACATGAGTTTGTTGTGGGTTTTTTTCTCTCTCTCTCCCTCTTTTGAGAAATCAATGACTTCATATCAGCGGAGTCAATCACGGAACAACCCCAGGACCTCCGTTAAATATCTGGAATGACACTGAATTATGCATAAACACGAGTTCATTACCATAAATATTGCGGAGAGTAATTATCTACAGGCTGTTGGCGCTGGACATTTTGAGGCTTTTTCTAAAAATGCTCCTCAGTCAAAAGCCCAGGGCGTAAACATGAAACTGAAATGTCCGACATCCTTCATCCGACCCGAATGGAGCCGCGTACGTCTTCATTACTCCGACGCCGCTACACGGGCTCTGATGTCTGTGGACGCTCGTAGGAATGGAGTCGGCGTGGTGGGTCATCGTGTGAATCACGACCTCATCGTCATGAGGATCGGCCTCTTCAAGGACCGTAAAGTTGTCATTTTATTTGAATGATTCACTCCCATGTTGAGCTGAAGCAGAGGAGCTCGAATCCTCTCATGGTGGAGCTACAGACAGCGGGTGGTTAGCTTAGCATAAAGGCTGGATGTATATATATATATAATAATTTTAATATTTGTATATATATAGGGTGACTGTGGGTCAGTGGTTGATCCAGAATGCTGCAGCTCGTGTTCTCACTAAAACTAAGAAAAGAGATCACATCACTCCTGCACTAGCTGCTCTGCACTGGCTCCCAGTAAAATCAAGAATCACTTTTAAAATTCTTCTCTTAACGTACAAAGCCTTGATTGGTGATGCACCATCATATCTTAAGGAGCTTGTAGTACCATATTGCCCCACTAGAGAGCTACGCTCACTAAATGCGGGACTACTTGTAGTTCCTAGAGTCTTAAAAAGTAGAATGGGAGCCAGAGCCTTTAGTTATCAAGCTCCTCTTTTATGGAACCAGCTTCCAATTTCAGTCCGGGAGGCAGACACAGTCACCTCGTTTAAGAGTAGACTTAAGACCTTCCTCTTTGACAGAGCTTATAGTTAGGGCTGAATCAGGTTCACCTGGTCCAGCCCCTTGATATGCTGCTATAGGCTTATAGCTGCCGGGGGACGTTTTAGGATGCACTGAGTACCTATCTCCTCTTTTCTCTCCTTAAGGATGAATTTTCATCTCTCAATCACACGTTACTAACTCTGCTTTCTCCACGGAGTCCTTTTGACTTCACGTCTCATGGGGTCATCGGACCCTATGAGACGGCATAGATCCTATCTGCCTGATGGATCATCGAGGTCTGGGTCGTGGAATTCCTGCTCCTGACTACGCCACTGTCCTGTTGAGACTCCGCCCACTGTTGAGACTCCGCCCACTCCTCCTCCCCACCGCCATCTGCCTGATGGATCGTGGAGGTCTCCATCGTGGAATATGCCTACTATTCATACACTCTGTCATATTCATTGCATGTATTTTAACTCTAAATATGTCCTTCTGTACACATTACATCTATTGCATCTGTCCATCCTGGAGAGGGATCCTCCTCTGTTGCTCTCCTGCAGGTTTCTTCCCTTTTTTTACCCCTGAAGGGTTATTTGGGAGTTTTTCCTGGTCCGATGTGAGGTTTTGGGGCAGGGATGTCTATGTGTACAGATTGTAAAGCACTCCGAGACAAATTTGTAATTTGTGAAATTGGGCTATACAAATAAACTGAATTGAATTGAATTATGACATATATATATGTAATAATAAAAATTATATATAGATCACCATTTATATAATAATCATTTATTTTATATATAGCGCTTCTCAAGGCACCTGAAGTCGCTTTACAGAGTCCAGAGTCCAGTAGTCATACACACACAGTCATCCCGGTGGTGGTAAGCTACATCAGTAGCCACAGCTGCCCTGGGGCAGACTGACGGAAGCGTGGCAGCCAATCAGCGCCTACGGCCCCTCCGACCACCACCAACACTCATTCACATCCATACGAACCGGGGTGAGGCTGCGGTGCATGTCTTTATGATGGTGGGGGAAACCGGAGTACCCGGAGTAAACCCACGCAGACACGAGGAGAACATACAAACTCCACACAGAAAGGACCTGGAACGACCGGGACGACCGGGATTCGACCCCAGGGCCTTCTTGCTGTGAGGCGACAGTGCTAACCACTGAGCCACCGTGCTGCCCCTATATATATATATAATAATAACTAAAAAATATATATATATAGGGTGACTGTGGGTCAGTGGTTTTATTATTACATATACGTAACAAAGAATAAATATATATATATATATGAAATAATAAAAAATTGAAATAAAGAAATATATATTTATAGGGTGACTGGGTCAGTGGTTAAATAAAATAAAATAAATATACACTTTTATTAATCCCCAAGGGGAAATTAGTTCTCTGCATTTAACCCATCCTTAGTTATTAAGGAGCAGTGGGCTGCAGTGATGCGCCCGGGAAGCAACTGGGGGTTCAGTGCCTTGCTCAAGGACACTTCGACTTGCAACTAATGGGGAGAGCGGGGATCGAACCTACAACCTTAGGGTTGCAGAACAGCTCTCTTACCCCACTGAGCTACAGCAGCTCCGTCTTTCAATCAGGGGGTTGGTGGTTCAATCCCTGCCCTAGTCGATGTGTCCTTGAGCAAGACACTTAACTCTGAGTTGCTCCCTGTAGCTGCGTCTACGGTGTGTGTGAATGTAACACTGTAAATCACTTTGGATAAAAGCCTCTGCTAAATGACGTGTCATGTCGTGGTGTTGTCTGACCTGTTGAACTCACGTACTGCAACTATCATTCCAACCGTCCCTTTAAATCCAGTGCAGAGGACAAACTGTAAAAGAAAAATAAGAGTAAAAGAGAAGAACAGACTTCAAGGTTCTCCAGGTTCATGAGATTGCACCGACACTGGGGACCGAAACCAATTACACCGAGCAGGTTAACAGAGCTGTTGGAGCCGGTGGCTGAGGGCGGGGAGAGAGGAGAGGGCGAGAGAGGGAGAGAGAGGGCGAGAGAGGTGTGCCACTCTCCTGCTGACGAGGAGTTCTGGAGCACATCCAGGATCTCTGGAGCTGGAGGACGAGGAAACTCAACGCTCAGGGCACTCAGGGTCCAAATGTATATGTTTCATGTTTTTTGCCGTTGATTTTGAGCTTTTGAGTCAAACCCACAAAACCTTCCTGCCGTGTTCACAACACAAACACCTCACACAAAATAATCCCCCCCCCCCATCCTCCTTCTAAAATTGTGCTTCTGACTCAGAGGAGATGGAGACAAAGAAAAAAATAATAATGTTTTTTAATTTTCTGTGACAGAATAAAATGTGCACCAGGAGGAGGAGGGATTACGCTGATTCCCCCCCCCCCCCCCCCACACACACATCGACAAGAACAAGTAATGATCAGCGGGCATGAAAGTCAAATCCACACACTACAAAACGGCTTATTGGTTGCAATTTCCAACGGACCATAATGCACCTTGAGCTAGATTCGCTGTACTCTAGAAGGAGTATTAAGTTATAGATGACGCTCTCTCATGTGCACCACATCTCACCAGTAGTTGTTGTAACCCTTTCCCAGTGTTAGGGACACATGGATCATATCCATACATGAGGTATTCCTAATGGACGTATCCTTCACCACCACTTATGACTTCAAAACAGCTTCACACCCCCTGACGTCTCACAGTCACGGCCCCCGGGTCCCTTAAGTGGTCTCTAATGGAAGCTCTTAGGGGAGGAGGCACTCGTTCATATTCCATATTTTCATCCAGAGATACCGCCGCTGCTTGGAAGTTGCTTTTCTTGAGAGAGGATGAGCCTGCTGGTAATCCAGATTATATTGGGATTCCCTCCCATCCCGCACCCCCCTTTCCTACTTTCCTAATCTGTATTAATCCGAACATGCCGGGGTATATGTGACAGTGTTGAAGAATGTAGTTGTTGACGGGCTGAGGAGCAGTTTGACATTTGGAAACGTGCCGCTTCAAATGGCTCGTCGTGTTCACTCGTGGTCTTGCGGTCGCTCTGCCAACGTCAATCTCTTCATGTGGGCGACTCAAAATGATTCTCCACAAATTTGTGCACCAAGCGAAAAGCTTTTCCTGTGCAACCTCCACCACCGTGTCACGATTAAATTAAACAACGACGTTCGGCTGCAGCTAAAAAGAACTCATTGACAATTTTGTCACGCTGGAATAAACTAACCAAGGTAGAATATAAATATATGTATACATGTATTTATTTATATGTATATATATATATATTTAAAATATATATATTTAAATATATTTATATATATGTACACTATATCCATTCAAAAGTTTGGGATCACCCAGACAATTTCGTGTCTTCCATGAAAAATCACACTTTTATTTATCAAATGAATATAAAATATAGTCAAGACATTGACAAGGTTAGAAATAATGATTAATATTTGAAATATTAATTTTGTTCGACAAACTTCAAGCTCAAAGGAAGGCCAGTTGTATCGCTTATATCACCAGCATAACTGTTTTCAGCTGTGCTAACATAATTGCACGGGTTTTCTAATCAGATATTAGTCTTCTAAGGCGATTAGCAAACACAATGTACCATTAGAACACTGGAGTGATAGTTGCTGTAAATGGGCCTCTATACACCTATGGAGATATTTCATTAGAAACCAGACACTTCCACCTAGAATAGTCATTTACCACATTAACAATGTAGAGAGTGTATTTCTGATCAATTTAATGTTATCTTTATTGAAAAAACAGTGCTTTTCTTTGAAAAATAAAGTCATTTCTAAGTGATCCCAAACTTTTGAACGGTAGTGTATGTGTATAAATAAATATATAACACATCTATTTATATATAGTCTAGTTATATATATTATATTTATAGTCTAAATATTTTTGGATATATATATGAATATATATATACAGGACTGTCTCAGAAAATTAGAATATTGTGATAAAGTTCTTTATTTTCTGTAATGCAATTAAAAAAATATTAAATATTAAAAGAATAAAAGGCTTGCAATATTTCAGTTGATTTGTAATGAATCCAGAATGCATGACATTTTCGTTTTTTAAATTGCATTACAGAAAATAAAGAACTTTATCACAATATTCTAATTTTCTGAGACAGTCCTGTAGAGAGAGCGAGAGAGAGAGTATTGCTAATTAGCCACGTGTGAACCGCCTCACTGCTCATCTCACGATGTCGTGACTCGTTTTGTCCGTTAAGGTGAACACGAACAGACTGAACCACAGTGGCTGCTGGAGGCCGACGGGAACGCCACCGATGTCACCCCGAATACCAAACATCATGAAGAGGGACGGAGAGAGAGAAGAGCATCAAATATTGATGATGCGCTTCACAACGACATCTGCTGTGTGGCTTTTATGAAAAATGCAGGGACACACACAGAGAGTGAGACATGGTGGTTTTCATATATATGATATATATATAATATATATAAATGTATATCTTTTTTTATATATACATATAAAAATTAATATATATATTGTTTTTAAATATATGTATAGATATATATATATGCTGCAGTAAAACCAGTCTGCTAATCCGCTGCCAATCCCTCTGCCTGCTGTAGTGGAGAAAAGTGCTGCAAGAGACCGAGAGGATCATGGGATGGCGTGCATCCATCTATTCATCCATCTCTCTCCACCCTTCTGTTCTCCACTGTTTCCCCTCACCTTCCAGCTCCCTGGTTGCCTCCTCTCCCTCCTTCCTTCCTTCCTTCCCCCCCCCCCCCCCCCCCGATGTGTTCTGGGACCCTCGAGCACCTCACATCGGTCGGGTTTTAACCAAACTCCTGTAGCCTGTCGACACACATCCCAGAGTTCAAAGGAGACAAAGGGAAGTGTCAGCCCCCCCCTCCCACCCTTCAATTCCCGAAATTTTTTAATCATGAGAGACAGAAACTAGTTTTTTCCCCTCATTTTCTTTCTCCCTTGATATGCCAGTATCTTTGTTCTTCTTCTCTCTCTCTCTCTTTGACAGCCCCCCCCCTCGTTGTCAGCCTACTGAAGAGCCATAATGAGTACGCATGCTTGACGTCTAAATTATTCAACAGGGAGAATAATCTCTGTCCCCCCCCCCCTTTTGTTTTTCTGAAAATAGACTTTAAGAATACACAGATATACATATTTGTACATATTAATTGCGCTCATTGTTCCGGCGGGCGACACTTTCATTTTAAATATCGGGCGGGTTACGATCCTATCGGCTATCGGCTCTCATTTCCCGCCGCCGTCAGAAAGAACTTCCGTGTAGATATTCACCAAATAATTGTGATGACATCATCAGAAGTCTGAGAAGACGACGACGACGTCAAAGCCCAAAACGTGCCCCATATACGATGTGTGTGTGTGTGGGGGGGGGGGGGGGGCAACAGGTGCTAAAGGTTATTGGAGGGCTCTCGCATGCACAACAGGAGACCACTGTTCATGTTCCTGAGGCAAACGTTGACTTAATGCTTATTAAATTATATCGTTACACGAAGATAAAGCACGACTTTGCCATGGAAGGCGAATAATGAACCGTATACAGTATATTCACGAGAGCATTCAAAAATTGTTTTTAACATGCCAGAAATGTAGGAAACCTGATGTTTTTGGGAGGTTTTGGAGATTTTGGATACTGTTGGTGATAAATATTACGCAACAATGAGCCGAAAATACATCTTCAGACGGTCCAACGGTGAACGGATGCTTTAAATAATTCACAAGGAATTAAATAATTATGAATGGTGGTGAGCGACGTTCAGGCTCAGTGGGAGGAGCTCACACAATGCTCTGTAGGACACTTTTGTCTTAACACTTCAATATTTAATCATTTTGAATTTGCCTTAAAAGAATAACTTGGAAATAAAAAAATTAAAAAAGTGATGAGTAATGTTACGTAATGTTAGGTAATATTGCGAATTGTTGCGCAATGTTACGTAATGTTACGTAATGTTGTGAAATGTTGCATAATGTTGCGTAATCGGTCCCGACATTTTCCGGTGATGTCATACTTAACTATTAATGCAGCAGACAGTAGAAAAATATGTTGAATGTGGTATCAAATACTTCCCTCGTAATGAAAAACAAAAATCTTGTTGGTTTTAAGCGATTTCAAAATTGCATCCAGAATTGTATTCAAATCTTTATTTGTCATGTAGAGTTTTGTGAGAGAAGTGTGTCTGCATGCATAATAAATTACAAGCTCTGTATATGAGCTCTTTAATAAAGTTATTTATGACTCTAAAAGTCCTCAATAAAACCTCTCAAGTCAACAGCGGGCCAAGATAACGCCTGGAAGGAGATATCTGACCCCTTCATTAGTCTGAGTCAACGTAGTGTGGATGGACGTCTTCTAGCTCTAGGTCATAATATATGTATGTATATTTAATACATGTTGAATTAAATTACATTTATAGTTGGCATCCTCCAAAAACAAAGATGGCGCGGCTGTGTCCAGACGCCGTCGAGGTAGCTCCGCGGAGATTGTGCGCTCTTTTAGTTTTTGTGTTTATTTTTAATGTTTTCTTTGCCACAAACACATCGGCACTAACAGCATACGACCGCAGCACACTTTTGGACATAAACTTTTGAGCAAAACAAGGGTTTTTGTCCACTTTTTCCATCGATCCAGCGTGGCCGGCCGAGATCGTACGAGCGAACCACAACAACAACAGTGGAGCCGCTACTACGGGGAGACGAAAACATCGAGGAAACGGAGCGGAATTCGGAACAGACTGAGAGTTCAAGCCCACCGTCCACCTCTGCCCAGCATCCTTCTTGCTAACGTCCAGTCTCTGGAAAATAAGCTGGATGATGTTAGGGCAAGGATCAGATTCCAACGGGACATGAGGGACTGTAACATCTTTTGTCTGACGGAAACTTGGCTGACCCCGCTGGTGCCGGATCGAGTCATATGCCCAACCGAGTCCTTCTCTGTTTTCCGTGCAGACAGAACGGAAGAGTCTGGTAAATCTAAATCATGACTAACAACAAGTGGTGCGACCCCAAGAACATTAAGACTCTTTCTCGTTCCTGCTCGCCGAACCTGGAACATCTGACGATCTCATGCCGTCCATTCTACCTTCCCCGGGAGTTCAGCTCGGTCATCACCACAGCCGTCTACATACCACCACAAGCGGACACCGACGTAGCACTATCGGACCTACATGATGTGTTATGTCGGCATCAGAACAAGTATCCCGACGCGGCTGTGGTGGTGGCTGGGGACTTTAATAGGGCAAACCTAAAAAAAGTCATGCCGAACTTTCACCAGCACATTACGTGTGCTACCAGAGGGGAAAGAACGTTGGACCACTGCTATACGCCATTCAAGAGAGGCTACAAGGCTGTCTCTCTCCCTCCGTTCGGCAAATCAGACCATGCCGCCATTTTTCTGCTTCCGGAGTACCGACAAAAGATCGCGCGGGAAGCGGTAGTGACGAGGAACGTAAAGCGGTGGTCTGACCAATCAGAGGCTGAGCTACAGGACGCTCTGCGTGTCGTCGACTGGGACATGATCCAATCCAGTTCCAGTGACGTCAGCGAGTTTGCGGAAGTAGCAATGAGCCTCATAGCAACGCTAGCGGACACCATCGTCCCCACGGTAAAAGTTAGGGTCTTTCCTAACCAAAAGCCGTGGGTTGATAGATCCATCCGTGAAGCTGTGAACGCCCGTACTGCTGCCTATAACTCCGGTCTTGTATCCGGCAACATGGACGAGTACAAGGCAGCGGTCTATGGACTGAGGAGGCGGTGAAGGAAGCCAAGAGGAGGTACCGAGACAGAGTGGAATCACAGATGGAGCAGCGCGACACCAGGCGCCTATGGCAGGGGCTACGGACTATCACAGACTACCAGAGCAGACCCGCGCAATGGTGAGTGCCGACGCATCCCTAGCGGACGACCTGAACTCATTTTATGCACGGTTTGAGGCTAGCAACAACAGCGCTAGCTCGCCGGCTAACAACAACACCGTTAAGCGTAGCCGAGGTGAGTTCTACCGCTGGGGATGAACACACACTCTCTGTGACCGAGCACAGTGTGAGGAGGGCTCTGTTGAGGGTGAACACCAGGAAAGCTGCAGGTCCAGATGGCATATCTGGGCGAGTACTGAAGACCTGTGCTAACCAGCTAGCTCCAGTGTTCACCACAATATTCAACCTCTCCTGGCTGAGTCCGTGGTCCCCGCCTGCTTCAAGAGATCCACTATTGTCCCTGTGCCCAAGAATGCTTCTCCAGCATGTATGAATGACTACCGACCGGTGGCCCTCACCTCGGTGGTCATGAAATGCTTTGAGAGGCTGATAAAGGACTACATCTGCGCCTTCCTCCCTTCCTCCATGGACCCGCTGCAGTTTGCTTATCGCCCAAACAGATCCACGGATGATGCTGTCTCCCAGGTACTGCACACCACACTCTCTCATCTGGACAGCCAGAGGGGGCTATGTGAGACGGCTGTTCAGTGATTATAGTTCAGCTTTCAACACCATAGTCCGCTCCAGACTGGCCGGCAAGCTGATTGAGCTGGGACTGAACACCCCCGTGTGCTTGGATCCTGGACTTCCTGACCGCCAGGCCACAGGTGGTCAGGGTGGGCAGACACACCTCAAATCCCTCACCCTGAACACAGGATCCCCCAGGGTTGCGTCCTCAGCCCCTACTGTACTCCCTGTACACACATGACTGTGTGGCCAGGTTCAGCTCAACACCATCATCAAGTTTGCGGATGACACAGTGGTGGTGGGCCTGATCTCCGACAACGACGAGAAGGCCTACCTGGAGGAAGTTGCTGATCTGTCACTCTGGTGCCAGGACAACAGCCTCATCATGAATGTCACCAAAACTAAGGAGCTGATTGTGGACTTCAGGAGGGTACAACAACAGAGGACGTACTCACCACTGGGGATTAACGGGACTACTGTGGAGAGGGTGAGCGGGTATAAATACCTGGGAGTCCACATCACCGAGGATCTGACATGGTCAACAAACACAGACACTCTGGTGAGAAAGGCAAGGCAGCGCCTCTACCACCTCAGGCAGCTGAGGAAATTTAAAGTTTCCCAGAGGATCCTTCAGTCCTTCTACTCTGGAGCTGTAGAGCGTCCTGACAGGAAGCATCACAGCCTGGTTTGGCAACTGCTCCGCTCGGGACAGGAAGGCTCTGCAGAGAGTAGTGCGTTCGGCTGAGCGCACTATTGGAACTACACTCCCCACCCTGCAGGACTTGTACACCAGGAGGTGCAGAACCAGAGCCGGCAGGATCATGAAGGATCCTCACCACCCCAACAACAGACTGTTTCAGCTGCTGCGGTCAGGCAGGCGCCTCCGTAGTCACGCTGCAAGAACAGAGAGACTGAGACAGAGTTTCTTTCCTCAGGCCATCAGGACTGTGAACTCCGACCTCACCAGGACCCCCACATAGACCCACACAACTGCCCCTCTTAGGCACACACACACACACACACACACACACACACACACACACACACACACACTTACTGTAAATATTGTGTTTTTTATTGTAAATAGTGTGTACTTGTTGCCCTTGCACATTCCTGCTGAGCATTGCCACTTTCATTTCACTGCACACCCTGTGTGTGTATGTGACAAATAAAACATCTTGAATCTTGAATCTTGAATCTTGAATCTTGAATTAGACGTGGAATTGATTTTTTAAACATAACTCTCTCCTTTTACAACGTGGTTAAAAAGTCTAGGATTAGTTTTATATCATCATCATCAACATATTGTAGGCCGGTATAACTGTAGCATGAAAACATAAAGTATTAAAGACGTGACCTTCAGAGCCTGATGCACATGTTGCTCGTATAATTGGGCTCATTTTGGGGGGGGTTAGCGTCTTATTTGGCAACCCTATTTATAAAGAAATGTCCGCGCTCAGTCGTGGCTGCACGACTCTGGTAATTGGCTGATTTTCGGGCCTCTATCTGGACCGTGAATCCAAAATAATTCTTTTTTTTTAGGTATAGATTTTCGGATGTTATTATTATGGGATGTAAAGTGTGTTTGAGTACTTTGAAAAGTGCTTATAGATGTGATGCATTATTATTGTTATTATGATGTGATTTTACCAACACCACACACACACACAGCTGCACACACACACACTCTCCACAAACACGCGCACACACACTCTCCACACACACGCATGCACACACACACACACTCACATGCACACACACCTCCCGCAGGACCAGCCACCACTCCATCATATGAGGTGTCAGAAGAGGATCAAGAGATGATGAAACAGCTTCCTGCGCCGTATAAGACGTCCAGTTTTTTTATGACATACCCCCCCCCCCCCTCCCATCCCATCCCCCGCCCCTCCCCCTGACTACCATTCCTCGGCCCGATGTGGGAAAAATGCGCCTCCGTGAAAATGAAACAGAACAAACAAATGAGATTGGGTGTGCTGACCTCGCTTTGTAATCCCCGGTGAGACGTGGCGGCGGGGGACGGCGGGCGGGAGGCCTTCACGCCACGAAGAGGCGGCATCTGGAGAAGAGAGAGAGTTCTTTTGTTGGGCGAGTGAGGAAAGAAAGACATTCACAAGTCATGGAGGTTTTCTGGGGATAACATTTTATGACGGGATTAATCAGCGGCGCCGCGGTGGGAGGCGGAGCCTCAGGCCTTCCTCCTCCTCCTCCTCCTTCTTCCTCTTCCTCTTCTTCTTGCATTAGCTGCTCCGCTTCCCTCTTTAAACACTTCTCCGTCTGTTATTTAAACGCAAACATCATGTTTCCGCTTCCCCCGCCTGCTCGACAAAGGTTGGACCTCGAGGATTCAAAGTTTTATCTGAAGGAAAGAAAACGGCTGATTAAAAGCCACCGCCCGCCCAGGCCCAGGGAGCAGTGTGTGTGTGTCTGTGTGTGTGTGTTTGTCACGGATGAAAACGGAGAGGGAGTGTGGGCCGCAGGACGTTTAAAGACAGCTTCCAACTTTCTTCTTTTTTTTTGACTCTAATAAGCTGCATCAGGCATCTGAAACTAACAGTTACAATATGTCAGTAATGGAGTCCCCCCCCCTCCCTTATTGGGGGATTTCCACGTAATCTCACAGCAAGAGCCTCAACAAGCTGAAGTCGTTTCTCACCAATGGGCCAGTTGGGATTAACTAACCGCAGAGGACGCTGCCTCGGGTTGGCGAGCGCTGCCGAGCGTCCTCGTGCCAGATCGGAGGCTCGTTTGTGTGTACCAGTTGGCTACATCCAGACTCTCGCTCTCACACGTCCATTGTTCCATTGTAACGACGGATCTCCCCGTGTACCCCCCACTTTAACGTCTCCCCTAAAATGTGTTTACAAAATAAAACAATAGAGGGAAAGTTAATTGATCGGAGAGCTTCTATAGAAATAGACCTTTCCCATTCCATCCGGCTGCTTTTCATCATTATCGCCGCCGAGCAGCGAGGAGACGAGCTCTAAACCGAGCTCCATCATCCAGGAAATTAATGACAGGCAGAGAGTTTGAAGCCGGCGCTGAGCGGAGGACCGGCGGCGTTGTGTGTCGTACACACTCGTGCGGCACCGGACCTTTTGTAAAATAGCTTTCCTCCCCCTGGCCTTTGAAATGGTATAAGTCACAGTGCCCCCCCCCCCCCCTCCCTCCCCCCGGTGCTCTAACAGACTCTTCAGTCACTTTAAATCATTTAGAAGAAGAAGAAGAAAAAAAATGGCCGCAAATGTCCTTTTAAAAGGGCGACAGGTCATCTTATTAGCTGCCCGGGAATTGTACCGATGGAATTTGAATGAGGAATAATACCACGACCGGCCTGTCACCGAGGCCACGGTGGAACATGGGGGGGGGGGGGGGGGGTAGAATGGAGGTATAGAGATGTAGACGCAAAAAGGGAGACGATGACAGGACGGGAGACTAACTGCTGCGTAGAGAGAAGGTGTGTGAGAGAACAGGTGAGAGAGGGTGTTGGACGGAGAGAGAGAGAGAGAGAGAGGGCTGTGCTCCCCTGTTGTATGCACCAGATGGTGTTCATTGATTATTCATTGCATGCGATGGATCTCACTGTCACCGCACAGGGCTCGGCTCCATCCTGCTCTCTGGCTCAGTGCACCTGTGGGGGATGCTGCAGGGCCTTTTTTAAAATTGCATCACAGCATCTATACGTATGTATACTGGGATCAGTGGGATTTAGACTGGTTTTGGGGACATTGGTTTAGGATTAGACGTCGGTCGATGCTGATTGGTGCATCGGGGCGTCGGGAGTATTAACCTGCACTGGTGTGTGTGTGTGTGTGTGTGTTTCAGGTGGATGTATTTGCATGCGCGCTGCGTTCGACATCGTCAGAATACATATTAGGATTTAGGTTTGTCGTGATTTCGAGGCTAATCCCAGATTTATGGATCAAGTTTACGGACGACATCCATCATCGGGACATCGGGACTGAAGATGCAACAAAGAGTTCAATCACTGGCACTCGGTCGACTTTCTCTGCCATATTGTGTGTGTGTGTGTGTCTCTCTCTCTCTCTCTCTCCGTGATGGAATTCAGAATTGCTCCGTCACTTTTAATTTGCGCGATTGACGACGCCGATGGGAGATGAAAAGTGTCGGGAGTCGTCGGGCGACCCGATGAGCTGTCCACGTGAGCCCTGTGTGTGTGTGTGTGTGTGTATGTGTGTGTGTGTGTGTGTATGTGGAACCTTCAGGGTGCATGTGTGTTTGATTGAGGTGGTATAGCCACGTAATTATCCATCCATGGTGCACACGCACTGTGGAGGGGGGGGGGGGGAGTTGCCTGCAGGTATATATATATATTGATTCGGTCTCCTCGGCGCCGTCAGGGGGAACCGGGTACTAATCAGACCGGACTGACGGGACTCCTGCAGACCGGCAGCTCAACAAATGAGTTTCCAAATTGAAGATGTTTGACGAAAAAAGCTGCGAGCAGAACTCGAGGGAAGTGAAGTAATACTGACACGACACGTCAATGTCACCAATCAGGGAAGACACACACACACACACACACACACACACACACACACACACACACACACACCTGGACGCTCCATTTCGAGTCCCTTCAGGCATCGAGACGGTTTAAATTCACCTCATCGTTCCTGATTCCGTCCGCTTGGTTTAATCTCGCCAGGTGAGACAGCCGACGCTGAATAATTCATCGTTCTCCCGAAGCGCCGCCGATCCTCGAATCATCGGGATTAGAAACGGTGGATCAGAAGCGCGAGCCGGAGACTTTCAAAGTCTTGACAGATCCTGATCCCACGGATCTGGTTCCAAAATGAGGACCGGCGCACAAGATGCACTTTACATGCCAAAAAAATAGAAACTATACGGAGTATATCCTAAAATGTGAACTCTCCTATTGTTTAGCTGTATACGTTGTACGTGTGCCAGGTATTTTTCTTTAAAGTTTAACATAAATTAGAGACCAGAAAATTCTCTGAAGACTTTCTTCAGAATATTGAAAGTCAGAAAAACAAGCCCCATAACCTCCGTACCGGTCCATTCACAGGACCACGCCATACCAAAGAAATGGGGGTATGAGACCCGCGCCTTGGGCTCTGACGGCGTCTCATCTCGGCCGATACCCGAGCACGAGATCTACGAGCTCTCCTTCGGTGTCTGGCGCCTCGTACGGCCACGAGGATTTTAAAAAGAAGAGTTAAAGCGAGATTCTCTCTCCATTCGGAGAACCGTGTGGGCGTTGCCGGGGAGCGGGGCGGCTGACGTGTGACCGGCTGACCGGCCGGCGCTTGTTGCTCTCCGGCACCCCGTGACGATTGGGCGGCGAGCCCGATGAGGACACCGGCACGAGTCCAAGAGGAACACGAGTGTGAGATCTCCCGTGTGCACAGATGGCACGCATTTTGTCACCACAGCTTGTTAGTAACACATACATACAGAAATGCACATGCACACACACACACACACACACACACACACACACACACACACACACACAGCTTGACCCTTGGCAAAAGACCACTAATATAGTTGAAATGTGTGTTCTGCATGTGCTCGGTGGTGCACAGTTATGGTTACACACTAGAGCACATGAGCGTTACACAACATGTGTGTATAAAAACACTCAAATTATCCACCACAAAAAAATCCCCCAAAACACACGTTGCCCAAAGCCTGTTTGAGGTGTGGTGGAAATATGAACAGAGCTCTTTTAATTGGTCCTGACCTCAGGGTCAGAGCTGAGGCTCATTTAGTTTATTATGCTAACAAAAAAATATTAAAAAGATGTCTAACCGAGTCGTGTGTGTTCGTGTGCTGAGCGTACGCTGTGTTCTCAAAGTATTCAGACGCCTACACCTTTTTTTTTCTCCATGCTTTGCGATGTTGTAAAATAATTAAAATATTTGGTTCACATGTCTACAAGTAACCAATAATTACAAAGGAGAAAAGGGATTTTTAGAATTTCTGTGAAATGTATATATATATATACATATTTTAAATTTGTATTTATATATATATTTCTATACATGTATATATATGTATATATATGTATATATATACATGTAAATCACGTTAAAAACATATATATGTATACAAAACATACAAACAAAATATATCATATATATATATATATATACATATATTTAAAATAATATTTATATATAAAACTTATATATATATATGTGTATAGAATAAATAATAAAAATACATACATATATATATATATGTAAATGTATAATAATAATATATATATTTATATATATTGGGGAAGCCAATATGGGGGACCCAGACCTCAGCTGCTGGTCTGTGATTGGTTGATCAGGATGTGTGTGTGAGATGCTAATGAAGGAGACATCGTGCCACAGACAGCGTTGTCCATCACAACCATCAAAGAGTCACATAACCATCTCCCGTTGACGGTTTCATTGCACAGTAATCAAAATAAATTGTCTTTACCGCTGTTGTTTTTTTCTTCTCCCTCGGTCCTATATATATATATGTATTTTTTTTTTTAATGGCTCAATTGATTTACAATCGGCTGTTATTCCAGACCACAGCGGGCTCGTAATACTTTTATCTCGAAGAGTCCTCGGCTGTATTTCTGTCGGTTCCCCCGTGTGAGGAACCCGAGCGTCACGCAGCGGTGTCACATTTAAAAAGGGCTAAAAGTAATAATAACAAATGTCATTGCTGTGCTTTTTTTGTTTGGGATTAATCACATTTGCATCTCTTAAGTGAAACTTCCCGAAAAGATGTGTCAGCAACTTCTGCTTGGAAACGAAAGCAAAATGTATTTTTATTTAAATAAAACGAAAAGCCGGGGATGGATCTTAACGTTGCACCGAGGTCGTTTTGACCTTCTCAAAGTCAGCCGCTCGGCGCCGGCGTGCAGGTGGTGACCTTACGGCGTCTGAATAAAACATGCAGGTCACAGACACGACTCTGACCACAACACAGACATAACTCCTCCCCCTGAAGGCGGTGGCACACGGCGTGTCAGGGGAAGCTGAATTATCAGTTCCTGTGGCGCTTTGTGTCAGTGTGACAGTCTCAAGGACACACAACTCAACCGTTGCATGTTCAGAGAGGCGTCAGAGAGGATCATTCATGAGGGTGAATGATGTAACGTTGCCATAGTGACAAGAATCCATCACATTGAGGGTTTTTGGGGTCTAAACTGCAGTGCAGGGCAGCCCTGGCGTTGGCACACGCACAATGAACCTCCATCTCTGAGTAGTGGTGTTGTCCTTGGGGGGGGGAGAAGGGGGGGGGGGCCTTGCGAGGTGTGTGCTCCCTGCCGCTCTACGGGCGCCTGGTCATAATTATGAGTCTGTGGTAAACAAGACGCTGGGGAAAGAGGAGGAGCCTGAGTTCCACATGATCAGAGGTCCCCAAACTACGGCCCATGGGCCGGATCCGGCCCGCCTCCACATTTGGACCGGCCCCCTGAACAATACCAGAGACGCGTTCCGATTTATTATTTTTTCCACCCTGCCCGCTGCCGTTGAGATTGCAGTGAGACGCGGAGAAAATGTGGAGTGGTGCTCTTCTCAATAAAACATCTTTGATGAGACGTGTCGCGTCTCGGCCAATCAGCGTTCAGATGTCCACAGCGTTTGGGAAGTTAGGTTAGCTTGAATGTTAGTCCGCTACATCTGCTGCTGTCACGCTGCACGGTGTAGCGATACTAACAAAGTACCCGTACGATAAACACGATGTGATTTAGCATATTTTTAGTATCGATACTTCATTAAAAGAGCCCCCCCCCCCTGGCTGGCCCTCCAGCAGACAAGGGAAACGTTATGTGGCCCTCTCAGGAAAAAGTTTGGGGACCCCTGCACATGATGAAATGAAAACCAACCGGCGGGTTCATAGGCGCATGAGTGTGTGTGTGTGTGTGTGTAGGTGGGGGAAGGGGGGGGGGGGGCTAGAGGGAGTGCTGTCAAGGCTCTTGATGGACCAATCACAGCTCTGATGGATGTTCTGCTTCTGAGTGACAGCTCATCGTGTCACACGTCAGCCGAGCGTGTTCCTCTCAGCGTGTTCCTCTGAGTGTGTTCCCCTAAGCGTGTTCCTCTAAGCGTGTTCCCCTAAGCCTGTTCCCCTGAGCGTGTTCCTCTGAGCGTGTTCCCCTAAGCGTGTTACCCTGAGCGTGTTCCCCTGAGCGTGTTCCTCTAAGCGTGTTCCCCTAAGCGTGTTACCCTAAGCGTGTTCCCCTAAGCCTGTTCCCCTGAGCGTGTTCCCCTCAGCGTGTTCCTCTAAGCGTGTTCCCCTAAGCGTGTTCCCCTAAGCGTGTTCCCCTAAGCCTGTTCCCCTGAGTGTGTTCCCCTAAGCGTGTTCCTCTAAGCGTGTTACCCTAAGCGTGTTCCCCTGAGCCTGTTCCCCTGAGCGTGTTCCTCTGAGCGTGTTCCTCTGAGCGTGTTCCTCTAAGCGTGTTCCTCTAAGCGTGTTCCCCTAAGCGTGTTACCCTAAGCGTGTTCCCCTAAGCCTGTTCCCCTGAGCGTGTTCCTCTCAGCGTGTTCCTCTAAGCATGTTACCCTAAGCGTGTTCCCCTAAGCCAGGGGTTCCCTGAAACCCCCCTTACCCACCACCCCGACATCCGACCGGTTCCCCCCACCCCAAAAAAAAAAACGCAACAGAATGCAAGTTGTTTGGGGGGGGGGAAGAGAGCAACACACACTTTAGAATCCCTGCTCTAGCGTGTTCCCCCCGCGTGTCCCCTAGCGTGTTCCCTGGCGTGTTCCTCTGAGCGTGTTCCTCTAAGCGTGTTCCCCTGAGCGTGTTCCTCTAAGCGTGTTCCCCTAAGCATGTTCCTCTAAGCGTGTTCCCCTGAGCGTGTTCCTCTGAGCGTGTTCCTCTAAGCGTGTTCCCCTGAGCGTGTTCCTCTAAGCGTGTTCCCCTAAGCATGTTCCTCTAAGCGTGTTCCCCTAAGCCTGTTCCCCTGAGCGTGTTCCTCTGAGCGTGTTCCTCTGAGCGTGTTCCTCTGAGCGTGTTCCTCTAAGCGTGTTACCCTAAGCGTGTTCCCCTGAGCCTGTTCCCCTGAGCGTGTTCCTCTCAGCGTGTTCCTCTGAGCGTGTTCCTCTAAGCGTGTTACCCTAAGCGTGTTCCCCTGAGCCTGTTCCCCTGAGCGTGTTCCTCTCAGCGTGTTCCTCTAAGCGTGTTACCCTAAGCATGTTCCCCTAAGCCTGTTCCCCTGAGAGTGTTCCTCTAAGCATGTTCCCCTAAGCGTGTTCTTCTAAGCGTGTTACCCTAAGTGTGTTCCCCAAAGCGTGTTCCACTAAAGGGGGTTACCCTAAGCGTGTTACCCTAAGCGTGTTCCCCTGAGCCTGTTCCCCTAAGCGTGTTCCCCCAAGCGTGTTCCTCTAAGCGTGTTCCCCTAAGCGTGTTCCACTAAGCGTGTTCCTCTAAGCGTGTTACCCTAAGCGTGTTCCCCTGAGCCTGTTACCCTAAGCGTGTTCCCCTGAGCGTGTTTCTCTGAGCGTGTTCCTCTGAGCGTGTTCCTCTGAGCGTGTTCCTCTGAGCGTGTTCCCCTGAGCGTGTTCCTCTGAGCGTGTTCCTCTGAGCGTGTTCCTCTAAGCGTGTTCCTCTGAGCCTGTTCCTCTGAGCGTGTTCCTCTGAGCGTGTTCCTCTGAGCGTGTTCCTCTGAGCGTGTTCCCCTAAGCGTGTTCCTCTAAGCGTGTTCCCCTGAGCCTGTTCCTCTGAGCGTGTTCCTCTGAGCGTGTTCCTCTAAGCGTGTTCCTCTAAGCCTGTTCCCCTGAGCGTGTTCCTCTGAGCGTGTTCCTCTAAGCGTGTTCCTCTAAGCCTGTTCCACTGAGCGTGTTCCTCTAAGCGTGTTCCCCTAAGCGTGTTCCTCTAAGCGTGTTCCTCTAAGCCTGTTTCTCTGAGCGTGTTCCTCTGAGCGTGTTCCTCTGAGCGTGTTCCTCTGAGCGTGTTCCCCTAAGCGTGTTCCTCTAAGCGTGTTCCCCTAAGCCTGTTCCTCTAAGCGTGTTCCTCTGAGCGTGTTCCTCTAAGCGTGTTCCTCTAAGCCTGTTCCCCTGAGCGTGTTCCTCTTAGCGTGTTCCTCTGAGCGTGTTCCTCTAAGCCTGTTCCCCTGAGAGTGTTCCTCTAAGCATGTTCCCCTAAGCGTGTTCTTATAAGC
Organism: Pseudoliparis swirei; assembly: GCF_029220125.1. NCBI lineage: Eukaryota > Metazoa > Chordata > Actinopteri > Perciformes > Liparidae > Pseudoliparis > Pseudoliparis swirei. The sequence goes on along the minus strand of NC_079402.1, from coordinate 16,211,468 downwards.
GTGTTACCCTAAGTGTGTTCCCCTAAGCGTGTTCCCCTAAGCGTGTTCCCCTAAGCGTGTTTCCCTAAGTGTGTTACCCTAAGCGTGTTCCTCTAAGCGTGTTACCCTAAGCGTGTTCCTCTAAGCCTGTTCCCCTGAGCGTGTTCCTCTAAGCGTGTTCCACTAAAGGCGGTTTCCCTAAGCGTGTTACCCTAAGCGTGTTCCTCTAAGCGTGTTCCCCTAAGCCTGTTCCCCTGAGCCTGTTCCTCTAAACGTGTTCCTCTGACGTCCCCCTCCCTCTAATCCTCTCCATGATTCTTTCATTGTTGGCAAAGCACCGTGAGTGTGAAAATAGAAGCACTCATTTATTCATCGATTGAAACATCAGAGGAGCTGAGCGCTCAATGGGGAGCGACGATACGACCACGGCGGGGGGGGGGAGGCGGGGGGAGGGGGAGAAAATGGCGGCGGCGGTTAGCGGCGGGAGGTAAATTGAGCGAGGAGAACAAAGACGGGGAGAAAACTGTTGAGTGGACAAAAAAAAGTGGACAGTGTCGCCTCGATGAAAAGACGTCACAACACACGGGACATCGAGGGAAACACACGTTGCACATTGTCGAGCTAACATTAGCCACGCTAAGCTAACGGGGACATTTATTGCTTATGAATTCAACTTCTGAACGAATTATTTTTTCATTCAAAACATGCATATATATATATATATATATATGTATATATATATTTATATATATATATCTTCATCCCCGTGAGAAAGCTGGCTCTTCTTAGTGAAGGAGTCAACCCAAAAGGAAGGAAGGAAGTCATCTCCTAGAGGACGGCCGTGCAACCTTTCTGTTTTTAAAAGGCAATAATCTCAGCGTCAGATTTCTCTGTTTTATTGACACGAATCATTAACTATATCTCATCATCTCAGATACAACAACAACATGTCCAGCAAAGCACAAGAAGGGGGAAAAGCTTTCGTCTTCTGCACAGCATTATCCATCACTGGGAGGGGGGGGGGGGGCATGACATGAGACAGGTGTATCCTCATTAGAAAATGAAAAGAGAACCTTCTCCCTACTACAGCATGACGTGAAGACGTGGAGGATGGTACATTCTGTTGTTCTCTTCTTTTCTTTTTTTGTGTTGCTCTCCAGAAGAAGAGACGATGTTCTAGATTCATCCCACGCGGTCCACATACACGGTTATCGGCGGTTACTGCGTTACACGGGGAAACATTCGAGAAAAAGAAAAACGATGATCGCGAAAGTGAAAAATAAAATAAATAAAAAAACACGAAGAAAATAAAGAAAAGAAAAGCAGAGAAATCCTCAATTCCCAAAAGGTACTCTACCCCCCCCCCCCCCCTCCCTCCCATCCTTTTTTCTTTTCTTCATAGTATCATACAGCAAAAAAGACATTCAAGAGAGCAGAACCGGAGTGAAAAACTCATGCAAAGAAAGCCTTGTTCACACGTAGTCACGAACACGGAGGGACTCGTCTCAGACGGCGGCGGCGTCAACAGTCGGCGCCTTTTGGGTTTCTTTTTTTTCTCTAGGATATTGTTATTGTTGTTTTTGCTGTTTTCTCGACAGACTTTGTGATTTTGCTACTGTTCTTGATCAAAACAAGTACGATCGGGTTCTTCTGACGAGACCCTCTGGCGCTCCGGCCGGGGGGGGGGGGGGGGGGGAACCCCAACAGTTTGTTACCATCAGTCTTTTGTTTTGAGCCCCCCCCCCCGTTGACCCCCAAGAAAAGTTCTGCCGGGAGGACGTCTGCAGAAGAACCGGAGCTCACGTCGATATTACATAGTATAGATATTTATATATTTTAAAAGGCGTGATGATTTTCATTTTTTTTTTCTGGCATCTTATTCTTTTAAATCTGATATATTTTTCAACTTTTACAATCATTGTTCTAAGCGGCAAAAAACGATGAAAGAGTTTCATTCCAAAATAAAATACCTCCGACAAAATAATATAATAAAATAAAGTCTACTATGGGTAATTATTAGTTATAGTAAGACCTTCATTATTATTATATAATATATATTATTATTACATATTATTATATTATTTATACATATAATATATATTATTGTATAATAATAATAATATTAATTATTATTATTATATAAAATATATATATTTTTCAATTATTAAATAAATATTTATATATAATTTTGTTGTTGTTGAAACAATTATCTGCGATATGATTTTACATTTTACATCTGTACCTGTAACAGATATATCACATTTTGGAATGAAACCCTTCAATTGTTTGGAGTATTTAGTCTTTTTTTTCTCAGTGTGATGTAATATGCACATTCAATCCATTCTGCATTCAGTGTCGATGCCGTCTCTCAGTAAAAGTCATTTCATATTATAAATAGAGTCTTTTTCTTTCTATTTTTCGTATATAGGGAGATCTCCACACAGACAAATATGTATTCACCAAATGTAATCCAGTAATTCGCGGTTACAGTTCCTCTGAGCGGATGACGTGGAACAGCGTGACGTTGTAGAGCACCTGGTGGCCATTGTTCCAGGCGTACAGGGCTCGGTCCCGCGGGTTGTAGTCCAGCATGGAGATGTGCGAGTACTTGTTCTGGAAGGCGATGTCGATGTACTCGTAGGTGGAGGAGTTGGTGGAGTAGGCATAGTACACCTTGGTGCCTCCCGAGTACCCGTTGGTGACGTAGAGCGTGCCGCAGATCATGAAGGACTCTCCGGCGCTCCTCTTGGGGTGGTTGGTGGTCCAGCTCTTGACGATCTGCAGCGTGCCCGGGTTCAGCTTGCTGAGCACGATGTTGCCGGCGTTCTGGTTGGTGGCGTAGACGGCCCACAGCCCGCCCTCGTCCGCCATCAGGTCGATGTCGGAGTGGCCGCCCCAGGCGTAGTGGTACGCGTTGTTGAAGCCGGCGTTGTCCAGCTGCCGGGACTTGCTGATGGAGGACGTGCGGAAGTCGAACTTGATGATCACGTGGCTCTGGAACTTGTTGAAGAAGATGGAGCCGTTGTAGACCACCTGGCCCGTGCCCGACCACGGGTGGGGCAGCCGGTGGGACGTGAAGTTGTCCGAAGTCATAAAGTCCTGCATGGACTTGTACTCGCGCACGAAGCGGTTGTTGTGGTAGCCGTCCATGTACCAGACCTGGAGACCAGAGGGAGGCGCGTTAGCAGCAAGAAGAAACAACCCTCGTCATTAGGGGGCGACTGAGGGTCAGGGGTCAGCAGCTTCGTCTATCAATCAGGGGGTTGGCGGTTCAATCCCCACCCTAGTCCATGTGCCCTTGAGCAGGACACTTAACCCTGATTTGCTCCCTGTAACTCTACGGTGTATATGTAACATGTAAAGTGTCTTCGAGTATCTAAAAAAGGTGCTATATGAATTATTATTATCATGACTTTGCTGGTCGACCGTCCCTCCACCTGCATGCAGGTCTGTTGTTGTTGTTTACCTGTGTCTGCTGTTATATATTTCATTTACTCTGCATTATTTCATGTTCTGTGTCTCATGGATGTTTTTATTCATTTTAACCCTATATCGGGCGAGGAACCATATATGGTAACTTCGTTGATGTTGATTTTTCTACCTAAAAACAATATATATATATATATTGTAATCTCACAACAGTAAAACAGTGTTGTTATGTCCTCCAATAGCGATGCAGTGTTGACATGTTGAATGTCAAAGTATTTTAATGAGTTCCCATGAAGTTACAGAGTTCTCTCTTATTTTATTAGCTTTGTCCGTTTTTCATTTTGAGTCTTCTTGCTGCATGTCTTGACAATGTTTAGGAGTATATTCACTATTCTCACTCTTAATTGTTTGTATACCCATTAGGAAAGTGTAAATATTGTATAAACCTTGTAATCTTATGTTTTTAGGTTTGTTTTATGACGTCTGCCTCTCGGGACTACAGATGAAAAATAGCCTCTTGGCTAATAACTCTGGCACCTTTACAGAAATGGTTTTATTAATGTTCACCAACTGTCCCTCGTCAAATAAACACAAGTAAAGATCATCGTCAACGCCCGAATCTTTCACGCAGATCCAAAAATTAAAAAAACGCCACTCGCCGAGCATCCCAATTAAGTCGTTGAGGAGAGGGGGGGGGGGGGGCGGGTTTAATGTCCGTCGCTCCAGATCAAAAGGCCCGTCTCAGCTGCTTCCTCTCGGGGCGTCGAGCTCTCTCACGAGTCTCAACAACGCCTCCTCCGTCTCCGCGGGGGGGCGAGACACCTGAAGCAGACACGTCCTCTACCTGCTCGTGATTGGCTCGCACAGAATGATTCATATCGAGGAAGCAGGTCTCAAAGGGGGCCAGAGAAGAAAAGAAGAACAAAATAAAAAACAGGTGTGGAAACGGAGAGATGAAAAGAAATGGAGCAGAACCGTCGACTCCCGCCAATTTATTTCCTTTCCCTCTCTTTTTTCTTTTTTTCCCCGCCCTTTGATAATCACACCTTTTCATGTGTTCAGGTAAAAATGTGATAGTTTCTTCAAAAAGAAAAAAGAAAGTTGCCTTTAGCAGTTTGCTGATATAAATCTCAGTCACTAGTCGGTTTCACCTCTTCTGGAATATAATTTTTCTAAATACAGCCTGCGTTGTCATGACGACGAGCCTGCAGGAGGCCCCGTGCGAGCGCGCGATGCTCTCGTTCTTCTGGAGTTTGTATCTTCTTCTCTCCCATGATGCAAAGGGGGAGTTGTGTCTCTTATTGATGCTCATAAAGTCGCCAGTGAAGACCCTCCAGCTTCATCCCTTTGAGTTTTATCCGAGCCAACGGAAACACACGATCAGATTTCGATGAGCAGATCATAAAATGTCCGCCACCAATTAACCCGACCCTGTAGTTCAGAGACTTGAGCTTCACCTCGAACCCTCACTTACCCATCACTCAAGGACTTGTTGATGTTTACAGCCAGTGTTTATTGTGTTCATATTCTTAATTAGTCTGCAGGTTACCACTTTAGGGGTCAAAGTTCATACACGTGGACTTCAAGGACTTTAAACCAAATGTTCATGACCAAAGATTTCGTTTCCTAATAACTTTTCCCAGGAAATAACAATTTTTGTAATAATTCCACGACTTTTCCAAATGTTCCGTCACCGAACCGAACCGCGTGTGTCACGTGACCCACACGGTGCTGTGTGAGCTCCAGTTCTACGTACCCGCGTGTCTCCTTCGGGGGCCAGCGGGTCCGTCATCCAGGAGCCGAAGCGCGATCCGGAGGTCTTGATGGTGATGGGGTCGCTGATGCCCGTCAGCTTGCCGCACGCTGCACGGGGGAAAGGAGTGAGACGGGGACAATGCGGAGAAAACAACGTAGACCCTCAGTGGGATTAGAGGCCGCATGTTGTACGTCGGCCGTTGATTTATTTAATTATTTCTCTGTAATCGGGCAGTCTATCTTTAGATCTCACTCCTACAGCCGGCTGCGTCTACATCCTGGAGATGCAGCCGGGGGTCTAATCCCCCCCCTTTGGCCTCAGTTTGCCCCGGTCGGACCGAATGTGAAAACAGACCGCGGTCAAAACGGCGATGCAAATTGTTGAGAGTGACCTTTTTGCGAGTTTAATCTCAATAATGAGAGAGAGGAGTGTGTGGAGTGTGTTGGTGTGTGTCGGTGTGTGTTGGTGCGTGTCGGTGTGCACGGAGCTCGAGTGAAGATGAAAGGGAAGAGCCGGTCCCTCTGTTCTGCCCCAGCCGGTCCCTCGCCGGGTGACCTCGCCTTTATCTCGTCTGATCTCACACACACACACACACACACACACTGCCGTTCCCCGCTCCTTTATCTCTGCAGATGTGAGCAGCGGCATGAGAAGCAAGAAGCTCCAGTCCGGTGGGCAGATGTGTGTGTGTGCATAACTGTAACTGTGTGTGTGTATAACTATAACTGTGTGTGTGTATAACTATAACTGTGTGTGTGTAACTATAACTGTGTGTGTGTGTGTGTGCATAACTGTAACTGTGTGTGTGTATAACTATAACTGTGTGTGTATAACTATAACTGTGTGTGTATAACTATAACTGTGTGTGTGTGCATGACTGTAACTGTGTGTGTATAACTATAACTGTGTGTGTGCATAACTGTAACTGTGTGTGTGTATAACTATAACTGTGTGTGTATAACTATAACTGTGTGTGTGTGTGTGCATGACTGTAACTGTGTGTGTGTATAACTATAACTGTGTGTGTGTGTGTGTGCATGACTGTAACTGTGTGTGTATAACTATAACTGTGTGTTTAACTGTAACTGTGTGTGTGTATAACTGTGTGTAACTCTGTGTGTGTGTGTGTGTATACCTAAAACTGTGTGCTCAACAGACAAGAACAGAACTATTGAGTGAAGCCGTCGCCGTGGCGATGAGGTTTCAGTGCCAGTTCTGTTCCTCGGTATAAACCCGCGGCGTCTCGCCCGGCGCTCCAAATGAACAGTTTGGTCCAGTTTGTCGTCTTCGTAACAGTAAATACTTTTGTTGTTGTCATCTGGCGTGAATAATGAGAAACAGGAACACAATATAGCGCCGCGCCGTGTCCGTGTCTCTGGACCGCGGCGTGAGTCAGCGCGGCGTGGGCGTGCATGTATTAGCACCGTGGGTTGGGAGGTGTGAGGAGGCGGGGCTAGAACCAGGAGAGAGGAACTTCCTGTTGCCGGCTCTCTTCCTAACGTGTGTGTGTGTGTGTGTGTGTGTGTGTGTGTTTAAACAGGCCATCTCTTTCATCACCTCAGTTTTCATAGATTGATGCAGTTTGAATGTCATTTCTATAAGTTACCAAGTAAATAAAGTTAAACCAGTTCAGATATATTCATTATCAATTAATCAATTAATTACTAATCAATAAAATGTTCGCAAAAAATTCAATAAATAGCAAAATGTGTTTGATGTGTAAAAAAATCTTTAAAAATATGTTTGTATGCTGTCTTTTTTTACACAAAAAACAAATTAAAAATGTTTATGTTAAAAACAAAAAGTGTACAAATAATAATATTTAAACAAAAAATATATACATTTAAATATTTCAATTGTCTAAAATAAAATAATTGAAATAAAATAATTGTTTTTAAAGTGTACAAATAATAATATTTAAAATATATAAATGTAAATATATAAATTGTGTTAAAATGAAATCGTTGAAATTAAATAAAAAATAATAATAAATCACAGTTTTCCACCCCAGTGTGCCCGTAACTTTGTTTCTCCAATAAACAGTGAAAATAAAATCCCCAAACTATTTATAATCATAATATTTTACAACAACAGAAAACAGGAAAGCAACACAGAATATATATTTCTTGTGTGTGTGTGTGTGTGTGTGTGTATGTGTGTGTGTGTAGATCAATGACGGCCAAACATAATGTTCCCGTGATGTTCTGGATCGTGTGAATAATGCCTGCAGATCTCTTTCTGGCCACATACTGCACGTCAGTGTGTGTGTGTGTGTGTGTGTGCATGCACGTGTGTGTGTGTGCCAACAACTTTTTTCTGCGCCTACCTAATTTTTGCATGCACGCTCGGAGCCTCTCCTCAAGATTTGACACTCTGCTGTGCAGCTCCTCGTAGTCATAGGCCCCCATCTCCTGCTGCAGTTCGCTTAGCACTGACGTCAGATTCTGGACCTCCTCCTTAAACTGCAATATCAATTTGGCATCGGCCTTGTATTCCTCCAACACTGGTATCAACGGCCTAAGCTCCTCCATTTTCGCTTTTATGGCCTGAAAGGATTAGAATAAGCTCATTTGAGTGTCATGGGAGACAAAAAAGATAAAAGGTAAAAGAAAAGAATGAGAGAAAAAGAAAAACACCTGTCTGAAACCTGACTACTCTGACTCTGTCCTGCCTCTTCACTGACCCCCTGTATGTATGTATGTATGTGTGTGTGTGTTCAGTGTGTGTGTGTGTGTGTCTGAGCAAACAAACCCATACACTGACAACAATTGGGAAAGCTCTTTATTGGTCATCATGGTTTAAAACATCGTATTAAGGGTTACATGCTTATTTTACATGTCACACACAACAACGTGACTCGGAACGCTTTACGTCCGTATAGCTTTTTAACGTATATAGATTTGTCGAAAAAAAATAATATGCAGAGACAAAAAAAAAGAAGAAAAACGAGAAAAATAACAGCAATCGATAATAATATTAATAATGATAATAATAATAATAATAATTGATGTATTTAAGCGTTTTTTTAAAAAGTAAAACGTTGACAGCAGTAACATGCAGGAAAAGGTCAGTGGGAGGAGGGGCTTAGTCTCAGTGGGGCTAAAGGTAAATTAACTGTTTGATGCTCTCAGTACTGTGGCCCTTCAGGGCCACCTGGGCTTCACCTGCCTCTTCTTCCCTGTGGCTCTCTGTATTGTCTTAAAGTTAGCCCTGCAAGCAAGAAGACGACACACTGGTGACAAGCTGAAGCTGGCTAGCCTGGCTACACACACACACTTTGTATATGTATATATATACACTACCATTCAAAAGTTTGGGCTCACGCAGAAATGTCCTTATTTTTTTAAAGAAAATCACGTTTTTTATCAATAAAGAAAACGTTAAATGAATCATAAATACTCTCTACATATTTAATGTGTAAATGACTTTTCTCTGGTGTGTAATGAAGTCTCTACAGAGGTGTGTAGAGACCTATCTCCATTGTTCTAATGGTACATTGTGTTATCGCCTTAGAAGACTAGCGGAGGGGTAGAAAACCCTTTAAACGCAGCTGAAAACAGTTATGCTGGGGAGAGAAGCTATAAAACTGGCCTTCCTTTGAGCCACAAGAAGAACTACATTAATATTTAGAATATAAATCATTATTTATAACCTCATCAATATCTTGACTAGATTTTATATTCATTTTAATATTTATTTGATAAATAAAAGTGTGAGTTTTCATGGAAAAACACAACATTTTCTGCGTGACTCCAAACTTTTGAACGTTAGTGTATATGCACTTCAGAAAAAATAGCAAGCGTGCACTGAATGTGGGTGGTCGGTGGCGCGAACGTGTTCGCAGCATACACACACATACACACACACAAACACACACACACACACACACACATGTATTGGTGCAGGTGAAGTGAAACGATTTTGATGCTTGACGCTGGAATGAAGCAAACTTTTAGTAATTACTTTAAACGTGTTTTCGAATGCGTCGCTTTTCCCTGTGTTCTTTCATTTTTAAAGTTATTTGTTTCTCGGTCGAAAGGAGAGCTGGAAACGAGTCGGTCGATTGCGCAACACCTCGACACGGCGGCGAGATGATCGTCAAAGTGTTTGTTGAAAACCGATTTGATCGTTCGGGTAATCTCTTCAAACGAAAATGGCCAAAACGTGTGGAGACATGGCGACTTCAGCGATGTCACCTCGGGCTTTAAAATGCTGAGTCAGTTATTTTATTTGTATTATCCAAGAAACAATAATCAGCATCTTTATAAAAACAAAAATAACTCACAGTCCTTATTGGATGAAAACAAAAGAAAATTTAAAAAACACGAGGTTCATCCGCACTAGTTTACCAAATATCTATTTGAAATGTGCTCATTCTATTTCGATTGGACAGTGTAGCCCTTAAAGGGCCAGCGCACAGATTATTCGTGCAGATTGCTTAACAACTGAAACGTCTCCCATTGGCCAAACAGGGAGGAAAACTACGGTGGCCCACGAGCACCAGTGTGAGATGAATTATTACCTTCGCATTGAAAATGCGGAAGGTAATGTTTTGATCACCGTGTATTTATTTATTTGTATGCGTGTTACTCGCATAACTCAAAAAGTATTAAACAGAATCGCATGAAATTTGGTGGGATGCTTGGTTATTATCCGGGGACCATTTGATTAGATTTTGGGATCGATCGGGTCAAAGGTCAAGGTCATGAAAAGGTAAAAATCTTCTTTTTACCATCGCGCGGTCAATTTTTATCCAATTGGCATGCAACTAATGCCAACATGTTCATAATTCAATGCCCAATCTTGTGACATGCGAAGGTATGCGCTCTACCGAGTGCCCGTTCTAGTTATTCATTATTATTATATACAATTATATAATTATATAATTATAATAGAACTAATTCATTATAATTATATAATTATTATTAGAATAATATATAATTGTATAATTATCATATAATTAATTAATAATATAATTATTATTTGAGATGAATTATTATTCCATCGCACGGTATCAGTGCAACAAGGACATGAATTCATCTCATTATTAAACCTCTTTCATCTTGCACGCTTTCTGGATTTCTTGGCATGTGGCGGTTGAGTCGATTTAGATTTTTTTTAAATGTGTGTGTGTGTGTGTGTGTGTAAATGATGGGATGGCGGTCGGGTGGGTGTCGGTGCGGTCCGGCTGCGTACCTTGTATTGCTTGGCGATGTTCTGCTTGTGGTTCTCCTCCACCTGCCTGAACTTAGTCTCCAGACCGCGGAGCTGCACCTCCATCTTCTCCACGTACTGCAGGTCCCTCTGGGTCCGCTGGTCCAGGACCCGGATGGACTGGGTCATGTTCTGGACCTGCGGGGGTGGTCGACATAGAGACATGAAGTCACTCTCTGCTGTATTACAGTGTAATTACTGCGTATGAGACGCAACAGACTGTCAATATGTCGCCTTGGCATTCTCCTTGCGGTGACTCAGTGACATCAGGCCGACTCGTCGGGGGCCTCACACACACGCTGGAGGTGTGGAGCGCACACTGTTCGGACATTTGGTTTCCTCCTAAACTGACGTGGTCTAGAATCTCCAGAAACTTGGCACATCATCTGTTTATTCATTCATACATGTCTGTATTCATTTTGTGTGGATCATCTAGAATCTCAGGTGTCCAACACCTTTCACGTGGCCCCTGATAAGACATGTGATCACCTTTTCTTCCAAAATGGTTTTTATTTTTTTTAATCCCTTGCTTTTATTTTGAAAGGTTTCAAATGAAATGGATGCATGTTGTAATATTAGAGAAATGCTACACTCAAATCAACAATAAATAAATGCAAAGAGAGTTATCTAACAATAAGTTCAGGAGTAGTTTATATATGTACTTTATATGTTTCAGTTGCAACTCTTTGAGAGCGGCCATGATGGGATGAGTTTGGATCTACATTTTAGGATTTATAAATCAATGTGCTCGACTGTTCCTCTATGCCAGCCTGTGTGTGTATGGGGGCCGGGTTACATCATCAGACGTGTTGCTTTGGCTTCGTGCTACAATAGAAACCCACGATGTGTGTATGTGTGTGTGTGTGTGTGTGTGTGTGTATGTGGCCGCCTCCCACGGCGCATGTGTGTGTCCAGGGAGCTCATTAGAGCTCACGCCTACAAACACGCCCGTGTGCGCCGGGCCGCAGCTCAGAGGAGTGAAGGGGCTCCTCTGCATGGCTCTGGGTTCTGGGTTCTGGACTCTGGGTTCTGGACTCTGGGCTCTGAACTCTGGGTTGTGGACTCTGGGCTCTGGGTTGTGGACTCTGGGTTCTGGACTCTGGGCTCTGGGTTGTGGACTCTGAACTATGGGTTGTGGACTCTGGGCTCTGGGTTGTGGACTCTGGGTTCTGGGTTCTGGACTCTGGGTTCTGGACTCTGGGTTCTGGGTTCTGGACTCTGGGTTCTGGACTTTGGGCTCTGGGTTCTGGGTTCTGGACTCTGGGTTCTGGACTTTGGGCTCTGGACTCTGGACTCTGGGTTCTGGGTTCTGGGTTCTGGGTTCTGGACTCTCATGGGTACCGGAGGACTCTGATTGGTCACGGGGTCTAAGCGGACCGGTTACCTTCTCCACCAGCTGCCGCAGCTGTTTGGTGCGCGCGTCGCGTGAACACATGGACTGCTGGGGCGCCACCACGGTGCACACGCACCTGCCCTCGCTGTCCTGGGCCGAGCTGTACACCTGCCACGATTCTTCCGGGTTCGCCGGCAACACCTGGGGGGGGGGGGGGGGGGGGAGAGAAGAGAGGGGCGGATGAGAGGGGTGGAGCACATACAAAGAGGTCAGAGAGTATCCATAGGGTACCACATCCTCCCGTTTGACTATATGACATTACGAAGGTCACGGCGCGGCTGCGAGTCCCCGCTGAGGGCGCAGTGCCCGCGGGAGGATGAAGCCGCATCGCATTCATCACCATCAGGGACGCCACCGCAACCCGCCGCGGCTCCTCCACCCGGGTGGCGCCGTCACAGCGGTGCGTAAAGGACGCGCAAAGAGGACGCTGCAGCCAGCTGGAGCTACTCCAGTGGGCTGTACAGGGGAGGGGTGGGGGGGAAGGTGGGAAGGTGGGAGGGGGTTCTACACGTCAGAAAGAGCTTTTTCTTTCTTCTTTCCCCCCGAGAGAGAGAGAGAAAGAGTAACCTGCCGATTAGATAAGAGAGTGAGTGACTTTGGTTCATCACTGCATCAGCAACACGCAACAATCAGTCAATGAGAGTGACTTCACAAAATCCTACAAAAAAAGGAGCAACCGACAGAGGATGTGCTGACAAGACAAAGACAACCACTATCAAGCAACTGCCTAGACTCCACTCAGCCAGGTTATCCAAATATCCCGAGTCAAGAAAGAAATGCTCCAATCTTCTTCATAATCACCAAAAAACAAACGATAACTGATACAAAAACATCTACTTCTTTTGCCAGAGTCTGAGAGGAGAACCGGGTCTTTGAACGCATCTCGCTGTTTCATTGTAAGCTGTTCTCACGTCGACCTGCTTATCCCTCTGCCGTGGCTCTCACATGCACATCAATACCAGAGACACGTAAAACAACCGACAGGTAACTTCCCCCTAAGTGTATTAACAGGAGCCGCTGAAGCATCATCATCATCATCATCATCATCATCATCATCATCATCATCATCATCATCATCACACGCAACAAGAAGACATCATATATGATGCCTCTCCAGTTTATTCTCCTCTACATGTGCACGCGTCCAGCATGAGCGCGTCACATTGGAGAGACCCCCCCTCCATCCCCCCCCCCACACACACACCTGTCCCTCAACCGAGCCGTCAGGAAAATATGCGTAAACTTGTGCACTTACTCCGGTGCTCCGGTCCGGGTACCCCCCCTGCGCCGCGGACAGCTTGGTGGTGTTGAGCCCCACCAGAGAGGGGAGGGTCTGCGACATCCAGTTGGTGATCATCGCCATGGTGCTGAGCACGACGCCGATCTTCAGCAGAGGAACCGACATCTTTTTACGCGCGACTTTTGGTGACTTTTTTTCTTCTTTTTTTTCTCTCTTTATTTTCTCTTCAATTAATTCGTAATTCTTTTTTTTTTTTTTAAGCCGTTTTCATTCTACGGATTCCTCCGGTGAGAAACGGGGGAGTCGAGCCATGGTGCCCGGAGCGGCGGCGTGCTGCTGCTGTTCCACCCGGGACTCCGGCTCCTCGGCGGGTCTTTTTTTGGACATCTCCGACGACGAAGAAGCACCGGCGACGGAACGAGTCGGGACGCGCGCGTGCGAGGCGAGAGAGGACGAGCTGGAAGAAGAGGGTCGCAACAGAGGTGGGAAAAAAGAACAAACCCAAAAATCTCTCTCTATATATTTATATAACTGCAACACTTTGCTCCAGTGGAAGAGAAGAAGAAAAGAAAAAAGCGTCTCCTGGATATCTATCTCTCCTCTAGCTGCGTTGTCCCGCGCGCACTGCTGCCTCTCCGGTTCTCCGTTACTATTTGGTGCACGCCTGACGGTCCGCCTCCTTTGCCTCGAGTGGGCGCGCTCTGTTATGAAAGTGCCACTGACTACAAACACACGCACACACACACACACACACACACACACACACACACACACACACACACACACACACACACACACACACACACACACACACACACACACACACACACACACACACACACACACACGCTCTAGAATGGAGGAGGGGGCAAAGGAGGAGGAGCTACGGATCCATCGGCATCGCCAGACGCAATGATGTCAGCCAGGTTGGGCTCCGTGGGGCGTGGGACGGCGCCTGATTCGCTCATAGTCCCCCCACCCCCCGACCCCCCTCCAAGGGGAACGACAATGAGCAGTGCGGCTGAGGTCGGACGACCCTGATGGCTGGGGGGGGGATTATTTCATAGCCCCATAAAGGAGCTCCTCTCCTCTCCATCGTAGGGTACACCCGCGCGTAAAGCTCTCCCGTTACAACTAAAACACACACAAAGAAATGTCGCATCCCGCTGACATTGAGGGGGGGGGGGGGAGGCATTATTTATTGACGGGTAACGGGGATGCCTCAAACGGGAGCTGAGAGAGCTTCTTACTCTTCTCACCCGCGGCCCACTGGCGCCACCATGTGGCTGAATGGGGCGTCGCTGAAATCCCCCAAATCCCCCCCCCCCCCCCACACACACACACACACGCACACACACACTCGGAATAGCACGAGCGGCTCTGTGTCCACAGCTATTTCTGTCAACTCCATAATGCATCTTTCTGGTCAGCTGAAAGAGAGGCGGAGAGAAGGTTGCCTCATCTCCTCCCCTCTTATCCTCCCTCCCTCCTCCCTCCCTCCCTCTCTTGTCCCTCCCACTTCTTTATGGCCTTTGAGGGGTAGTGATGGCTCCACAGATTACGTTGACGCATGTGGTCCAGAGCCGGTCCAGTCCTCTGTGAATGTGTTGCTCTCCCTCTCATCACGTCGCCTTCAAGGCGGTTCATCTTCGGGCCTCGGGGGTGCCGGTCCAATTCTGCTTTAATGACGCCGTGTGAGGACAAATGATCAGGAGCGCGTCGGTCCCCGCTCTCCAGTGGTGTATAGTAACGAAGTAGAAGTACTTCGTTACTTTACTTAAGTAGTTTTTTTGGGTATCTGTACTTTATTTTACTACTTATATTTCTGTTTACTTTTACTTTTACTTCACTACATTTTGCAATGAAAACTTGTACTTTTACTCCGATACATTTCCCCTGAAACAGTTTCGTTACTCGTTACTACGGAAAAAAATAATCATGAGAAACATCGGGGACTGTTGTGGAACACACCGCAGCGCACCTGAACGCAGCACGAACACCAGGTTGGGGATCAGTGGTCCTTGCCGCGTGTTTTCTCTTCCCAGTGATGCCCAGGATGCGAGCGAGCGGCTACAGATACGACTCATTTCATGTGGAGCAGCAATGGAAGCTACTCGAACAACCACGGGACCAAGATCAACGTCCGTGGCCATATTTGGGCGAACTCTTTTCTTTTGTCGGAGTGAAAGTTTCTTCCTACCGGATGAAGTGCCTCTTATGCCGACCGAAAGCTACGGAGATATGGCCTTCAACAACTCACCAACCTCAGGAAACACATTGAGGTAAATTAACATTAATCCCATGAGCCGCAACGTTAATGTTTAGTCATCATAAACCTGTTAAGATATCTAGCAGTGTTGTCCTCAGGATTGTAGTAAGTTATATCTTTGGCAGGAGGGGGGGAGGCAGGTGTCTGATTGTCCTACGCATGTTGTATGTTAGGCTAACGTTCGCTAGCTATCGTCAATTAAATGAGACAATTAGCGTGAGTGGAGTAGACGGATCTCTAGCGAGTTAATGAGCTGAAGAAGTGTTGACAGTTGTGAGAATTTGTTGATTTGAGTCGTCTTAGCTATAATATAATGCTAATCATTCCAGCATTATTATTATTATCATTATTTGTATTAATATTATAAGAGTGACGGTCCAGTAATGGCGACGATATTGATTTGGGACTGTTGTTGTGTTTAACTCCAGAGATACAAGTACATATTCACAAATCAACTCTGGATGCACGGACAGTGCATGAAACTAAATGTATAAACCTCAAATTAAAACAAACTTTAGTACAAAACTGTTGGTTGGGGTCATGACATGTTAGGAAGTGTTATTAATTCTATCATGTCTATAATACTCTCACTTTATTTCAGGAATGGACTACATCAAGCAGCACATGGAAGAACCCTCCCTGCAGCTAGGTGATGCCACCAGGTCCAGTTCATCTGATGAAGAGGACTTCTTCTTCGTCATCTCAAGCACGTGACAGCAGCAAACAGCTGGATGGAGACGTGGATCACGTTGACTTGCTGAAATGCTTCCCAACTGTGTGCTGCTGTCTGTGAAGCTAGACACACTCTACCTGCACCATCAGGGCCTGTGAAGCTAGACACACTCTACCTGCATCAGGGCCTGTGAAGCTAGACACACTCTACCTGCATCAGGGCCTGTGAAGCTAGACACACTCTACCTGCATCAGGGCCTGTGAAGCTAGACACACTCTACCTGCATCATCAGGGCCTGTGAAGCTAGACACACTCTACCTGCACCATCAGGGCCTGTGAAGCTAGACACACTCTACCTGCATCAGGGCCTGTGAAGCTAGACACACTCTACCTGCATCAGGGCCTGTGAAGCTAGACACACTCTACCTGCACCATCAGGGCCTGTGAAGCTAGACACACTCTACCTGCATCAGGGCCTGTGAAGCTAGACACACTCTACCTGCATCAGGCCTGTGGAGCTAGACACACTCTACCTGCACCAGGTGAACGGCTCTTCAGCATCGCAGCACTCGTCTTCAGCCCCAGAAGAGCGAGACTGACATCTGTCCATTTTGAAAATCAACTTCTTTTGAAGATGAACAAGACATTTTTCACTTTAAAGTGATGATTCTGGTTGTTACTTTTGGTTCTGCTTTTTTCTGTGTTAATCGTGTTTTTATATTTTAGTAATTTCATAGTGTTCATATATTGCTAAGTTCATCCTGGCTCATACTCCTTGTTCAAGGCGGCCACAGCACCCAAACAAATAAACTTCATAATTCTCAAAATTCTGACCCTTTGTTTTTTTTATTAACAGCATTTACTTTTACTTTTACTTTCAATACTTAAGTACATTTAATATCAGAAAATTACTTTTGATACTTAAGTACAAAAAAATCAGATACTTTAATACTTTTACTCAAGTAGTATTCTCATAGGTGACTTTTACTTTTAATTGAGTAATTTTCCAGTCAAGTATCTTTACTTTTACTCAAGTATGACTTTTGGGTACTTTATACACCACTGCCGCTCTCATATAAAGTCGGTATTAAACACACGCGCCTCCTGCAGGAGCGCCACAGGACTCAGTGAGAGGAATCGATTCATCAATCGATCAACGAGGTGTCATTTGAAGCCCCTCGGAGGCTCCGCCCACACACAGAACCATGAAGGTGGAACCAAAAATAGTTCTTCAGAGTGATGGCATAGAGGAACCATTTCTGGTTCCACAAAGAACCTTTCATATGCCAGGGTTCTTTAAAAAAGCATTTCCTCAAAGCGTTCTTCAAAGAACCTAAAGGTGTGCAAGGAACCTTCAAAACATGGTTCTTTAAGGCACCATTTAAGGTTCCACAAAGAACCTTTAAAACCAGGGTTCTCTAAAGAACCATTTCCTTAAATGGTTCTTCAAAGAACCTATAAAGGTGTCTCAAAGAACCTTCATAAATGGTTCTTTCAAATCAGAGTTCTTTAAAGAACCTATAATGGTGCCTCAAACTAAAAGAAAAGGTTCTTCATAGGTGATAGAACCACAAACCTTTAAAAGAACCATAAGAACCGTGGCAGATGAACTCGGCGCTCCGTCAACATGTTTTTCTCTGGTCGGAAAAATGGTGATTTTCGGTGTGAGTGAAAGTTGTAGAGCTCCATCTTTATGATAGAACCAGTCTAATAGAACCGGGCCTGTAATGTGTGTGTTGCATCACCGTGAGCAGGTGTTCAGACGGAGTACAGGAGGAGACACAACACACACACACACACACACAACACACACAACACACACACCGGAGGGACACACATTCATAAATCACATTTCCAGCCGGCGATGAAGCACAAAATGTACCGTATCTCCACCAACTGCTCTTCTGCTGCATCTCTCTCTCTCCCCCTCTCTCTCCCTCTCTCTCTCTCTCCCTTTCTCCCTCTCTCTCTCCCTTTCTCCCTCTCTCTCCCCCCCTCTCTCTCTCTCCCTTTCTCTCTCTCCCTTTCTCCCTCTCTCTCTCTCTCCCTTTCTCCCTCTCTCTCTCTCCCTTCTCCCTCTCTCTCTCCCTCTCTCTCTCTCTCTCCCTCTCTCTCCTCTCTCTCTCTCCCTCTCTCTCTCTCTCCTCTCTCTCCTCTCTCTCCTCTCTCCCCTCTCTCTCTCCTCTCTCTCTCTCCCCTTCTCTCTCTCTCTCTCTCCTTTCTCCTCTCTCTCCTCCCTCTCTCCCTCTCTCTCCCTTTCTCCCTCTCTCTCCCCCCCCCTCTCTCTCCCTCTCCCCCTCTCTCTCTCTCCACTTGCTTCACCAACCATACTGAATAATAAATAGCTTCAACCCTAGCTGCCACGCGTATTGCAATTCAGCTCAACTCCATCTCAGTTTCTCACATAACCCCCGCACACACACACACACACACACACACACCCCAACACACACACACAAACACACACGCACATAACCCAGATTGAGTCCTCTGGTTTTAAACATTAAAAATCCCTCTCACTCTTTCACAATGATTTCCTCATTCATAGTTTCATCTTGAGAACATCGAGTTTATTCGTGCTGCACGCCGCCATCTGTGTCGTCAGGTGGCGCTGAGATGCCTGAGGATGTTGGGGGGGCCCAGGAGGCCAGGTGAGGGAGCGAGGAGGCAACGTGAGGGGGCCCAGGAGGCCAGGTGAGGGAGCGAGGAGGCAACGTGAGGGGGCCCAGGAGGCCAGGTGAGGGAGCGAGGAGGCAACGTGAGGGGGCGCAGGAGGCCAGGTGAGGGGGCGAGGAGACAACATGAGGGGGCCCAGGAGGCCAGGTGAGGGAGCGAGGAGGCCAGGTGAGGGGGCGAGGAGGCAACATGCGGGGGCGCAGGAGGCCAGGTGAGGGAGCGAGGAGGCCAGGTGAGGGGGCGAGGAGGCAACATGCGGGGGCGCAGGAGGCCAGGTGAGGGAGCGAGGAGGCCAGGTGAGGGGGCGAGGAGGCCAGGTGAGGGAGCGAGGAGGCAACGTGAGGGGGCGCAGGAGGCCAGGTGAGGGGGCGAGGAGACAACATGAGGGGGCCCAGGAGGCCAGGTGAGGGAGCGAGGAGGCCAGGTGAGGGGGCGAGGAGGCAACATGCGGGGGCGCAGGAGGCCAGGTGAGGGAGCGAGGAGGCCAGGTGAGGGGGCGAGGAGGCAACATGCGGGGGCGCAGGAGGCCAGGTGAGGGAGCGAGGAGGCCAGGTGAGGGGTCGAGGAGGCAACATGAGGGGCGCAGGAGGCCAGGTGAGGGAGCGAGGAGGCCAGGTGAGGCGAGGAGGCAACATGAGGCGCAGGAGGCCAGGTGAGGGAGCGAGGAGGCCAGGTGAGGGGGCGAGGAGGCCAGGTGAGGGAGCGAGGAGGCAACGTGAGGGGGCGCAGGAGGCAACGTGAGGGGGCGCAGGAGGCAACGTGAGGGGGCGCAGGAGGCCAGGTGAGGGAGCGAGGAGGCAACGTGAGGGGGCGAGGAGGCCTTTTGGATGGAGCAGGAAGTCCAGTAGAGGATCCAGAGCTGCAGTGACGCTCCATTAGTCTCCTGTCTTTACACTGAGGAACTAAACGCTCTTTTTATGTGTCACACAGCGTCATAAGTCACTCTGTGGCCGTGGAGCATGCTCCCGAACACCGTCTTCTTCTTCCAGGGCTGCATTTTATTGTGGAGCCCTGATTTTAAAGAGCATAGAGCCCTCGATTCAACAGGGGCCTTTATTTATTTATTTGTCTACATTACAGCGTATGTCTCCCTGCAGCTGATTGTTATGACCGGTTGCTAATGAGAAAAAACGGACAGCAACAACCCCCCCCCCCCCCCCACCTCCACCCCCATCTATCCGGCCGGGTTGTCATACCCGTCGGTGAGGGGGAGGGAGAGGGGGGGGGGGCACCGTCAAGCACCACCACGTATCCACATCATGTCATCTCCCCGGTAATCGGAGCTAATTCACGGGACCCCGAGAGTTCTATAAACCGTGTGTAAACTCTCCATGTATCCGTGAAGCCAATTAACCGCTGTCTTTAAGAAAAAATAATAAAAATGACAAATAAAAATGTATAGCTTTTTTTTCATAATACAAAAAAATAAATGTAATAAAATAAATAAAATAAAAAATAAAAAACCTACTTGGGTGAATTCTGTGCCCATGAGGATGAGGAGCACCAGACTCAGGAGCTTGCTCGCGGGCTGCATCTCTTGCCTCCGGTGAGTGTGGACCAGCGGTCTCACATGCAGATCGAGTCCCTGCGCGTCCCCCCTTCACCCACCACCTCCACCCCGCTCAGCAGTCCTCTGCTCCCGGCTCTCGGTAGCGGTGCGAGTCGCTCGATTCTCCCGTTACGGTCGTTATTATGATGAAGACGCGGATCCCTCAGCAGCCCGGTGGGTCGGTATCACGGAGCCGTCTCTGTGCATCTCCATGTCATATCGGGGGAGCGTGGATCCTCCGTGCCTCTCTCTCTCTCTTTCTCTCTCTCTCTCTCTCTCTCTCTCTCTCTCTCTCTCTCTCCTCTCACTCTCGGTTCCTTCGTGGTTGCTGCCGCGGACCGTGATGGAGCACCGGGGCTGTGGAGACGCGCGCGCACACACGCACACACACTGTCAGGGGCGCACGCGCCGCGCGGATCAACCTCCACGCTGATATGTTTGCCCCCCCCAAAAGTTCCCCCTCCCCGCCTCGAACCGCCGCGTGAGCTCCTGGATGGAAAAGGGAAGAAGAAGAAGAAGAAAAGAAAAAAAAAGAGAAAGGAAGGCGAGTGACGGCGCTGTCCTTGGTGCTGAAAGCGGAAGTGACGTCACCAAGAGAGGGAGATTTAAATTGGCAGGTGGAGAGGAGGGAGGATGGTAGGTCAAATACAAATACACAAATACATATAAACATAAACAAATACACAGATACAAATATACACAGATACATATACATATACACACATACAAATACACAAATACATATACATGTATACAAATACATGTACACAGATACATATACACACATACAAATACACAAATACATACACAGATACAAATACATGTACACGAAAAACAACAACAACAAATCCAATTAAGATGACAGGTTTGCTTATTGAGTCGAGGACACGACAATGTGGCTAATCGCGTCCTAATCGCCTGACGCCGCAGCAGACGGAGGATCGTGGCGAGGATGGCGGCGAGCAAGCCACCAACACAGGGATTATGGGATGGATGGAGCGCCGCCGTCATGTGTGTGTGTGGGAGAACTCGGGGAGGCTGATTGGATGCGGCCGCCCGTACGGGAATTCTCCTGCAGATGTATTTTCGTGTACTTTTTATCTCATTTGCATGCAGATGGTAGCACGCCCACACACACACACACACACACACACACACACACACACACACACACACACACACACACACACACACACACACACACACACACAC
Source organism: Pseudoliparis swirei (assembly GCF_029220125.1). Taxonomy (NCBI): domain Eukaryota; kingdom Metazoa; phylum Chordata; class Actinopteri; order Perciformes; family Liparidae; genus Pseudoliparis; species Pseudoliparis swirei. Next base: position 16,190,078 of record NC_079402.1, on the reverse strand, counting down.
ACACACACCTACACACACACAGGCCTGTACACTCCCTCTTACTCTCTTTGCTTCTTCTTCTGCTTGGAGAATGAACTGAAAAGATGAAATGTGGCATATTTTCTTCAGAGTTTCACAGGAAAAATGGTTAAATCTGTATTTCTGTTTGGGAGAGACGCACGTCTTTTTGCAAATTGAGGTGTGTGTGTGTTTAAATTGAGGTCCCAAAAGAGTGTGTGTGTTTCCTCTCGCTGCCATCTCTTCCTCCTTTCATCTCGTTCTCTCCTTCTTGCTCTCGGCTGCTTTGATACTAAAGATGGCCCTCAACGATACGTGTCCCTCCTTTCTTTCAGACCAGGTCTGCATGGGACCAGGACCTGGACCTGTATCTGAACCTGGACCTGGTCTGCACTTAACCCTCCTGTTACCTTTAGGGTCAATTTGACCCCATTCAATGTTTAATGTCGGTGTTCTTTCGGGTCAATTTGACCCCAGGCTGTTTTTCACTGTGTCAAACATATAAGAAATATCAACTTTTTTATATATTTAAAGGGCTCAACAAACAAACATAAAGTACCTCACACTTAAACTTGGAAAACAATATTAATTCTAATAATTTTCTGGAGGTTTTAATTGCTGGGGTCAAATTGACCCCAAGGATAAAATATGTCAGTAAATATAAAGGTAACAGGAGGGTTAAACATTGAATGGGGTCAAATTGACCCTAAGGCAACATGAGGGTTAAAGGGAGAGCTCCCGGAATTACCAGCACACTGTGTGTTGCTCTCACGTCAGAGCACACACACACACACACACACACACACACGGCACAATATCCTAAATCAACTAAAGCACAGCCAATCAGAACCGGACCAGACCGGACCGGACCGGAAGCGTTCAATGCTCGTTAACTCAAGGTCGTCCAGCCCGGTCCAGTCGAGTGACCGTCAGAGTCTTTTTGTGATGCCACTGTATCCATTAAGCCTCTTTTAAAACTATAATGTTTGTATTATTTCTCCCATCATCTCTTCATCATCTGTTCCATTTATTTATTTATTTACTCGAACTCGGCTGATGTTGAAGGTCAGCGTAGGTCAACGTAGGTCAACGCCGTGTAGCGGGCAATCGACATCGGTGAGGTTTGATGCACATTAAATGGCTGTAATCGATATTGTTGGATCAATATTGGAGGAAATATGAACGGATGTATTTTGCAGATAGTCGTCCCCCAAACTGGCAACACACACAGGAGTATAAATATACAGCCTCATTGAATGGAAATACTCAATTAAAGTACCTCAAATGTAAAACAATGCTCACTATTATACCACATCTTGTAGCGGGGGTAATATCAAGTATGCAACCGTTAAATAACTTTATTCAAAATGTTGTTATTTCATTTAAAAGTTTGAACATTTAAGGGATATAAAAGTCTGACTAAAGGGTCTTTTTATTACATCTCTGCTCTGTTTCTGGCCGACCAATTAGATTTAATGTTACGCTTTATGCATTAAGCCTCATCATTTAACGTTAAAGTGCGTTTAAAGGGCCACATTGCATCCGGCCTCCCGTTCATCACACGCACTCTCACGGCCTGTTGGCCACAGGAAATGCCTTTAATGTGATATATGTGAATAATTATTATTATATAACTTTCTCTTGCGTAAAAAAACCCCAATTCTCTTTAAAACCTCGAGCATGTGTGAAGATAATCAATGTGTATTGGGTTTATATGTTTAAATTATTTAAAAAAAACTAAATGTGTAAAACTATACTTCTCTATTTCTTTAAAAAAATTATTATTCTTTGACAACAAGCGCCAGGTGGTGTGAAGAGGAGCGATGAAGATCTGGAGCGTGACAGCCACCCAACCAGCAGCGACAGTAGCCGGAACCCCACCAGGAGGAGGACTTTTGAACGGTAGTGTATATATATATATATATATATATATATATATATATATATATATATAATATACATATGATATGATATGATATTCCTTTATTTGTCCCACAGTGGGGACATTTCAAAAATAATATAATGAATTATTAATTCATTATATTATTATTATTATATTATTATATGATATTAATTATATTATTATAATTAATATATGATTCACTTTTTTAATCTCCAATTATGCTATTATGCTTTGATTTCTGAGTACATTGAGAAATTAAACTGTGTACATTTCAATAAAAACTGGAGAAATTGAGATATTCTAAAACTTTTGACAAAAGTTTTGGAATACCTCAATTTCTATATTCAATTCAATTTATTTTGTATTCACAAATTATTGTCTTAGTGGGGAGTTCTTACAATCTACAATCTGTACACTGACATCCCAAACCCCCAACCAGGAACGGGAAAAACTCCAAAATAACCTTCAGGGAAAAAAAAAGAAAGAAACTGGAGAGAAGCAACAGAGATCCCTCTCCTATGTCCATCAGGCAGAGAGGCGGAGGTAAGTCATAGGGATCAGGGGAGGAGGTAGGCGTAGGCGGTACCAGGACAGTTAGAGTGGGAGGACAATCAAGGAATATCACAGAGTGTGGCAGATAAGCATAGTATCATTTTCATAAGATCAAGATGAGTGAGGCGATAAGAGCTAATGCAGCCTGTGAGGAGGAGTGGACGATTTATAACATTGAGAGAAAAAAGATGGCGATGAGAGAGAAAGTCACCAGGAACGTCATCAAGCAGATCTAATCGGTGATTGTCATAGCAGGGATATCCCGGGAGTGAAAAAGTCAGGCCCTGACTCATCAGAAAATCATAAACGTGTAAAATTGTAGCTTCTTTCAAGAAGAGGAGATGCCTGCCTCTAGGACTCAATTGCGAGGAAGCGTCCCGAAGTGCTATGACAGCTTGAAAGTCTCTGGCTCCTGGATTACTTTTTCTGAGGCCCATACTACAAGGCTGTCATCCATTAGGAAGGTCTTACTCTAGTTCTTAAGATATTTGACTGTATGTCTGCCTCCCGGAGATGGTGCATCACCAATCAATCCACAGGTTCTTTAAGATAATTTTAAAAGTTTCTCTTGATTATTGAGGCAGGATTCTTGAGTAGTCCGGGAGCAGTGTTTTGTAAGGCTTCTGCAGTTTTGCAGTAAAGGAGCAAGTGCGCCAAGATCTGATGGAGCACTGGAGGGACGCTATAGATAGGTTAGAGCAGCCTGATTTTGAAATTTTTTGATTTTAGAGGGAATGCAGTCAGAGGAACAACCAAGGAGTGATGTGATCCAGAGACAAGTTTTAGTAGATTACAAGACTCTTTCCAGTGATGTCCTTGCACAACAGTGGAAAATGATAGAAAGAGTTGTGTCGAAAGAGTTGATCTAAGATTTATTCGATCAAAGAACAGGTGTTGTTGGATTTTTCTTTACACCTTTGATAAAGGATGTGTTCACCAGATAGATGTGTCAGATAGTAGATGAAGAAGTTGAACATTGAAGTTTGCTTTACGTGGGTTCTCAAGGGTGTATAGTTCAAAGAATGTTTGTAGATTCTTTACAGTGTTATTGGTTTAGAGGTAGTTTTACTCTAAGAAGTCCACATAACTCCAATTTTGAAGTCTATAAGTCAGAACCGATTAAAACAATATCGTTTTGAATAGGTTATTGCCCAAGAAGTTGAAATGAAAGGTAATGCTATAACATGATAGTGAATATATTGTGGAACCTTGTCTCTCTCGTTGATCAAATTAGTAGTTTGTGTTTAAATGCATACAAGAGAAAGTCCAGTGGAGTGTTTCTGATACGTGCCTGTTAAAAGCATGTATATCGTGACAACAGGAACTATGTAACAGGCTGTCATGCCTGAATGATGATGTGCTGGTCCTAAGAATGTCAGAGTAAGGATGGGGTCTCACAGAGATCGATGTGATGGTCTTTTTAAAGCAATTACAGAGCGTTGCCGGTAATGTGGTGTTTTGCAGATCCTCTATGGATCTTTTTTAAAATGGTATTTTCTCAAGCAAAAGTCAACACTACCAGGACAGAGAAACTTTCTTTAGGGATCTTGGTCAGGGAGAGTTTAGACAAATCGGTCAGGGAGGTACCTTTCCTCTGGATCTTGAGTGCATAAGAATGGAGGAGAATAGACTATTTCGCCACCTAGTTAGAGGTGGGGTTGAAGAGAGTTCTAAGATCAGCATGGCCAATAGGCAGGTAGAGCAAGGCCTGTTAAGCCAGGCACACCAATGAATCTCCAGTGAATACTGGGAGGGTTTAAGATAGGCCAGGGTCCCGGTGTGATAGAAGTGCCGAAAGAACAGGTAGTGACCAATAATTGGGCACGGTCAAAGGCAAATAATTTTAAGCAACCTGAGGAGGAAACCATCTTTGCAGAATTCAGTTTAAAATTGAAAATAAAGTTATTATTATTAAGATAAAGAACTCAATGGTACAAGTTTTAAGTTTAAGATTTCCAAGGCTGTTCATTTCACTGAAAAGAAGTTCATATGGGCTTCCCACTAAGCTAATTAGGTCCCTCTGTTCTATTACGGTGCTGAAGAGAAACCTGGTCATATTTTATTTTTTATTTGGGATTCTTGATAGCTTGGGCTCTCTATTTTTCGAGATTATTCTGCTATAATTTAAGACTGCTTTGCCAAATACTTTCTATCTTTGATGAGTATAAGCTTTCACTCTAACATTTGCCTCTTTCTATATTTTTGAGTGATCTATCTCAGGGAAGGATTCTCTCAACTCTCCTCTATATCGCGGTCTTCAAAAATCCTCTTGCTTGTCAGAGCGGTGCAAGGTCTTTAGAGAGTCCAGTGTTACCTCAGAGAGCCATCAATCTGTCAGGATCTAAGTTAGACCAGGTCCTCTGTTATATTATGGGGCAGTGTAGAGAGATGATGAATAGAAGAAATACTAAGTTAGACATAAGCAACTACAGAATTGAGAGTTAGTATAAAAGAAATACATGAGGATGTGGACTCGGTAGTATAAATTCAAAGAGAGTATGAGGTGAGGTGTCTGACAGAAGACTAGTTCTGTGAAGTGGCGTTCAAATGCTCAATGTCAACGCCAAGTAGTAAGAACAAGATCAAGGTGGCCAAAGCTAAGGTGGGTTCCAGTCTCTCTTAGTAAGACCAATCGACCAAGGAGATGAATGCAGCACTAAGGCAATCATTATCCAACATCATCCACATGAATATCCAAAAAATATATAAATGCAGTTTTCCAATTTTAATATAAAAAATTCAGGATATTAAATGCTAGAATATTAAATCGAATTGGCTGTAGTGTTGAGGTTGGTACCTGAATCACACAAATCACTCTGCAAATGAGGTTGAAAGCGATTTTTGATTGGTATTAATTAGGGCTGTAAATTCAAAGTAGTGTAATTTTGGTTGAGGTTAATTAATAGGCTCGATTATTGGGTAATTCTAGGTACTTGAGGGAGTCGATTCATTCAGGCATCAGAGGAATTCTCTGACTCCACCTCATTTTCCAGATGGCAGGATAATGTTTCATTTCATCCACTTATAGAATCGATTCATAACATAAATCTTTATGAGTGTACATAAGATAGATTTCAATTGAGCCACATGAATCAGACCTCAGCACTTTTGAATATTTTGTGTTGAACACAATAATTGTGTTTTGATCTTATATTATTTAATTGTGTTAATATTCCTCTGATTCTTACTAGCTTATTTTTTTCTGCTGTGGTATAAGGCTCTACAGACACAGTCTCTACTCTTCTTCTACTTCTCGGCTTTAAAGAGCAGAGTGGCAGTCAACTCTGCTAGGTTAGCTTCTTGGTCAAAACTCTCACTCTGATCTGAACCCTGGGTTGGGGTGTTCTTCTAACTCTTGTGAAACGGTCACGCTCCCTGGGTGATGAAGAGCGCCTCCAGTGGTCAACAGTCGTGATCTCATTTTCCTCATCAGATCAGGTTTTCCCAGATGAAGCCAGCAGTTTCTCGACAGCCAGCATGTTAGCTGGGCGGTTCGGCGACTACCATCTGAAACAGAGATCTGCCACCGTCTTATCTGTTGAAAGGCAGAGGGCCAGAGAAAATTCGTCTGTCACACATTGGGAGGCACACACCACGATATTTTCCGACATTAGTGAGAGGTACTTTCGGCGGTCCACATTAATTTTTACCACGCATCTATCTGTTCCTCCTGAGCTTTATCCTGAGCAGCAGCTTGGCAACACTCGTCGCCGCCGTGGGCCACGCTCCCTGGTCGGCACTAATCTCTGGTTCGTGGCTTCCATTACGACTCGATCCATGCTCCCGATAACCAGGAAGTGTGAGCCTCAGCGGTGGAAAACTGGTCAGAGGGTGGTTCAAAGTGTGTGAAGTGTTGGTCGGCTTTGACTGCTTCTGTGCTTACTTACGACTTCGCAACCACGGCTGCACCATGCGGCCGCCGGCCACTGGCTAACAGCTGAGGCAGCGAAAGCGCCGCCGGCGGGGGGCGGGGCGGGCTAACTAGCATAGCTGAGTCCGAGCTTGTGAGCCGCGAACCGTTCTAACACTTAGACCCCTCCAGCCTAGCAAATAAACTACACTTGTTGCATGTATCGTTATCATTAAGGGAGGCAGGGGGATAACTATACATATATATATATATTTATATAAAATGTTATATAGATAAAGTTGTCTGGAGGGGGGGGGGGGGGTGGAGAGTCCTCAAGAGGTACCAGTAGCAGGCCGAGGGAGCGATCCCCGGGCCCACTGGGTAAGCTTGACCCCCATTGACCCTCCGCTACCGTCTCCATGGTTACCTCTACTTGCCTCCACCACTGTGTCTGTGTCTGATGGGTTTAATTTGATTGGGTGTTGCCAGCATTAGAGGTACTAAAAGAGGGGGGAGGCGTCAAGCCTGACAGGATGTCTCGGGTCATTTTCCTCGCCGCCGCTGGACGCCTCTCCACAGTTAACCACCGATGAATCCCTGACAGTGCGAGTCATATTCTGAGACGCTGGTTATCTGTCTTGGAGCCTCAGTCCATACACGAGATCCGGTTGATCCGCCTCGGCGAGAAACAGCATCTCGTGAGTTATTAAATTGTCTGGAAAATTGGATTTGCGAGCGCGATGTGGAAACCGCTTCGTACATAAATTGTCCGACTGTATGTCGAGAGTGGAATTGGTTGAACATCACACACGGGGGGATTGCGGGGGAGGGGGGGGGGGAAGAGAAGTACAGAGATGAGCAGACGGGGAAGAAAATGACTTAGTGTTCAACGTCGATCCAGAGGAAAACTTGGCCGAGCTGTTGGCGGTGATTTATGAGGCAGAATATGTCTGATTTGTTCTTGAGAGCAAAAACCGGCCTCTCAGTTTCGTCGTGATTTGAATGCGTCTCGGGGTTCGTCCACATGAAGACGATACGCCGGCACAGTTAACCACTGTGAGTCCATCAGAGGGAGCGTTCGGATTATAGTGATGCATTTACCCTGAGAGATCCCAGGGTGAGTGTTACATATTCCAATGGCTCCAACCCTACGGGGAGCCACAGAAAACCCCAAAAGAAGAAGAAAGAGACCGTCAGAGACGAGAGGAGAACATCTCCAGAGGGTCTTTTTGAGCTCTGGCTTTTATCCACGCACTCTTTTCTATTTTCAGGGCTGTTTTGACAGTTGATGCCAGCTGTACCTGCTGGTTACAACCACACACACACACACACCTGTACAATCCTGGGTTGCTTTAGTTTGAAATAGTGTGTCAAGGAGAAGTGTATTGCCATGTGTTATGGGATCTTTGTGGTGATGTACTGGATTGAAGTGCATAAACTGCACCTATTAATTTGTCCACATGTTCAGACAACCAGGTATTTCCCCTATTTTTTATGTATCTACGTCTCACCTGTCTATCTCTCTCTCCCTCTCTCTCTTCCTCTGTGTGTTACAAAGCTTTTAACTTCTTGCGCTGCATGTTATCTGGAGGGCGCCGAGGCGGGGGGGGGATTCATCATCCTATAATGTGCCGTTTATAAGCATTTGTTTGAAAAACCACACACTGCATTTTTTAGATTATTCAACAGGGTCGTAATAATTCTGCTTTCCGGTGCCGAAGGCGACGTGTGCAGCCGATCAAAGAGCATCATGGGGAAAAAAGTGTAATCAAGCCGTATCTGGTGGAACTCCCAGATATGAAACAGATGGCTATTGCCGAACAACATAATTATTTTTGCTGGAGGGGATGTCCAACACACACTCATAGCATGAATAAGGGTGAGGAAATACTATGAAATAATATTTGTATTTTCATTCTACAAACTTTAAAAAAGCATAATAAAACTGAATGGTTGTGCTAAAATATCATGATTTCATGATTTTTTTGGGACATCACATTGACTTTATTTACTTCCTGCACACTAACCCTTACTGTAACCATAAACCAAGTCAGATTCACCCTTAAAATAATGATTTACTTCATGGCCCATATTGTCCCAGTATGGAACGCAGGTCCCCATAATGTGAGTGTGTAAACAGATTCCGGTCCCCACAACATTGGTAAAACAAACCCCCCCCCCACACACACACAGTTTCAAAGAAAGCCAGCCGCCCGCTTATCTAAATGTAATTTATTTTGACTTGTTTATCGCCTTTATGCCGCACACAAACACAGAGCGACATACCTATGTGCATTAAAAATGAAATGATATTTCCTGGTTTCTATGAATGATAATGACGCTGTATAACTGTTAGCTTTGTCGATGCCCCCCCCCCCCCCCCCAGTAATGCAGCCCCCCCTGAGGTTTGTGTGAGTGCCATTGAAGCATTAAAGCCAAGTAAATGTCATCTAGGGGGATAAAACACTCTCGCTTCCAGAAAGCTGCCCGAATGTCTTTCTTTTAATAGATGCATTAAAAGCATAATCATGAAACAGATGTTTGAAAATATTGGTTCTCATCAATTCAATCCTTCACATGACCTTATTATCCTAAAAATTGTATTATTCATTTATTTAGAAAACTCTATTTTTACTGTTTGCACTTGAATGGTATCTTGAAACAACAACAACAAGTCAGCATTGTAAATTGGGCATCGAGTGAAGACATCATTATTTCAAATGAGAGATAATACGAGCGCAGTGACCACGAAATGATGGAAAGTGACATTTTAAATAAGGTGGCACTGGGATTAACTCAAAATGAGTCCATCCAAAGGCCTTTAAACAACAACAACAACAACAACAATTACATTTCTGAAGCCATGTCATGTCCCATTTCCCTCTTAATCATCAACTAACGGCCCCGGGGTGTCGATACGTCGCTCCACTAATCAAGCGAAATGTCAAGTTTTATCGATTTCATCTGAAGAGCGGAGCGGTTTCTTAAAATAAATGTGATGAACGTCTCACTCCCTTAGTGGACTCCTTCCGGAAGATGCGGCCGAGCCATCGTTAGCCGACCCATCGTGCCGCGGATCAATGTCCATGTGTGTCCACATTCTCATTATCAGTCAATCAGGATGGAGCTCTGTCTCCAAGCTCCGCCTCCTTAAATACTGGACCCAGAGGGGGAAGAGATCAATGACCCAACCAGAGGCAGGTGCACCGCCCAATTACACCTGTGAAGCAGGAGGTATCCATCTTGCTGGTTGGCATGCGAGCACACGTGAGCCTTGAACCCCCCCCCCCTCCCCCTTCCCTCCCTTTTTACTGCAGGCTACCACAGTCATGCTGCTGTCTTTTTTCCACAGGGAATTGGCATCGACGTTTTCGGCATTGTGGAGGCAATCTTCTGCAATTTTCAATGTTCCCGATTATCATAATATTGGCATTGGAAATATATCTAATGGAGCAGCAGACTTTTTCCATCAATAATTCTGACGAATAAAATGTGTGTGTGTATTTATTGTATTTATTTGTGTATGTGTGTGTATGTGTGGGATGGTTTGAATATATGTATTTCTGTGTGTTTATTTGTATGTATAATTGTGTATGTGTGTATATATGTTTACATATAGATGTATTTATGTATATATGGGTATCTGTATATGTATGTATGTGTGGGATTGTTTGTATATATGTATTTATGTACTTGTCTGTATACATTTGTATGTATAAACGTGTATGTCTGGATATGTGTGTGTGTATATAGGTGTATGTACATGTATAAATTGGTATGTGTATGTATATATGTGTATATATGTGTATGTATAAATGTGAATGTATGTGTTTTATGTTTGTATTCATGTACGTGTGTGTATATGTGTGTATGTATGAATGTGTATGTGTGTATATGTGTGTGCATGTATGTATGTATGTGTACGTATATATGTGTATCTGTATTTATGTATATGTGTGTTTTTATGTGTGTGTATGTGTGGATTGTTTGTATATATGTATTAATGTACGTGTGTGTATTTATGTCTATGTATAAATGTGTACGTGTGTACATGTGTGTGTGTATAAGAGTGTAACAAATAAAAGAGGCATTGGTTGAGCCTTGACTCTTTCTTCGTGATTATTCTCTCCACACGTCTCGTGATTAACTGAATCGGTTGATTGCGCAATACTTTCTGGGTCAGAACCACCGGCGCTGCTCAGACCAGCGGAAAAATCAAATGAAAAAAAAAAGAATGAACGAATAAAAATTAATGCAGCAGATCTCCACCCTCACGAGCCGGAGGCCAGAGCTGCTCGACTATAAGAGAGTAAACCAACACACACACACACACACACACACACACACACACACACACACACACACACACACACACACACACACACAGGTGTATTTATTTATTTCATTTGACAGGAGGAAGTTGTGGGTCTCTTCAGTGTGTTGACGTGTTAGTGTGCGCTGTTGTCTGGAAACAGATTCCTTTAATACGTATTTCTACAACTGGACAGCGAGTACACGGATTACAGTCGATCTGTTTGCTCTTGTTGTTGTTGTTGTTGTTGTTTACTTGCTGTGTACGAGAACAAGCAGAATAAAAACAGCAACGCTAATGTCCAAAGCTCCGGATGAAGTCTCCAGATGATGCAGTTGTCTCAGCGGTTAAAAGAAAACAAAATCTTCCTTCCTTTTACTTTCCTTCCTTCCTTCCTTGCTTCCTTTCCTTGCTTCCTCCTTCCACCTTACCGTGGAGGAGGAGTTTGATTGGCTGAGCCCAGACTAGAAATGGTTCAAAGGAAACAAAACCGTCCTTCCTTCCTTTCCTTCCTTTTACTTTCATTCCTTCCTTGCTTCCTTTCCTTCCTTCCTCCTTCCACCTATACCGTGGTGGAGAAGTTAAAGTGGCTTCGTTTTACTTTCCTTCCTTTCCTTCTTTTTACTTTCCTCCGTTCCTTCCTTCTTCCACCTTAACGTGGTGGAGGAGTTTGAGTAACTCAGAGAAAAACCGGGTCCCCAGGTCTATTACACGAGGGCCAGAGGCCAGAGGTTGATTATCGTCATGCCGCCCCCCCCATATGGTACCCTACTGAAAACATCTGATTCACAGCTTTGTCCCCAGCATGTGATACATATGTCATGGGACTTAGCTGCTAAGGAGAGAGACAGTTTGATGTGTCTAAAATTAACTATGACCAACTCCTTCTGACACTTGAAGATGTGTGCTGTTGTTGAGAGCCCTGTGTTTCTTGTGAAGAGTGGAAGAACATGGTCTTAGATACATTGAGACTTAGGGCCTGACTCTTTAGCCATTTTGTGATAATTCCCAATAAAGCTGTTAATTTATTAACTAGCGCCGGTTGTTGTTGCATAAGTCCACATTAAAAAGACAATTTTGACAGCATAACAGCATGGTTCACTGTGTCGAAAGCTTTGCTCAGATCTAAAACACAGCACCAGCTATAACTCTTATCAAGCCTGGATTTGATATGTTCTACAAAAGCAAAGTTGCAGTTGAATGATTGAACCAAACTGCAACTGAACTGCATCCGATGCAGCTGAATTCTGAAAGGGTCAAAAAGTCAGGTCAGTCACCACTTTCTTTTTTTCTTAGAGAGAGTATAGGCAGTATATATTATCGTTATAGTTACAGGCAATCATGTGGTCTCCAGACTTATGGATAGCGTCAATAGCACACATTCAAAACATCAGGGAAAGTCTTTGTGCTTTGATGAACACAGTATCGAATAGGAACATATCAAACAATGTGAAAGCCGCTTTGTGTAGTCAGTTGGACGAGGTGGTACTGGTAGCAAATTGGTCCTGTTTTAGCTCTGGAATACACTGAATGATCTCTCCTTTTGTTGTAATATTGCTAAACGATGAGATATGGCTGCGTACCAGTAAGGCTTGATGTTGAGGTGCCCCCATAGACCCCCTAGGGTTCACCAGTCGGGTCCCATTGATGCTGCTGCTGCGCCTGGCCACAGCCCGAGGCCTAATGGTGGATGGGCCACTGCAGCTGCTGCTAGGTAAAAATGTTGTTTGTCGGCTGCGCTGGGGCCCCAAAGCCCGCTCGATGGTGATGGGCCGCGCTGCCCACTGGGGCCGAGCCCGCCCGGTGTCCTTCCTTCAACTTTCCTTCTCCTTCCTTCCACCTTAACGTGGTGGAGGAGTTTGAGTAACTCAGAGACAAGGAGCGGTTCAAAGGAAACAAAACCTCCCTTCCTGTCCTTCCTTCAACTTTCCTTCCCTCTTTCCTTGCTCCCTCTCCTTCCTTCCACCTTACCGTGGTGGAGGAGTTTGAGTAACTCAGAGACTAGGAGCGGTTCAAAAGAAACAAAACCTCCCTTCCTGTCCTTCCTTCAACTTTCCTTCCCTCTTTCTTTGCTCCCTTTCCTTCCTTCCACCTTACCGTGGTGGAGTTTAAGTGGCTCAGGGGAGAGCCCGGACTAGGAGCGGTTCAAAGGAAACAAAACCTCCCTTCCTTTCCTTCCTTTTACTTTTCTTCCTTCCTTTCTTTCCATCCTTCCTTTGCATGTTCATTTCATGTTAACTTTTTCTCCGGATGACGCCGTCTACTCAGCTGCTTCAGGGAAGGACGTGATGATGATGATGATGATCAAGATGATGATGATCAAGGTGATGATGATGATCAAGATCATGATGATGATGATGGCCTGTGTGAGAAAGGAATTTGAATCCCCGACATTGAAGAGATTCTCCATCCAAACATCATAAGGTCTGAGCCCCCCACCCCCTCCTCGCCCCTGCCCATCCCCCTCCCGATCTATTCTAGGCGCGGCTCTGAATGAGTCATTTGCATCACATTGGGCGTCATTACGTCTTCACACGGCGAGCGCTGCTCGTTTCTTCAGGCTGCAAAAGATGCAAAACCTTCTCCTGCAAATGAGAAGCTTTTATTTCCCCATCTGAATAATTCATCAGAGTTTTTACTGCTGTAACAATATTGTTCGAGTCACAACCGAGGCGCGTAATCGACCGTTAGCTCGGCGCAGCCCTCCTCCGCTACGCATTCTTCCGATAGGAAGAGGAAGTGGTAATTGGACATCCTGTCTGCTTCTCTTCCAGTCAAATGTAATCTATGGGCACTTAAACCATCGGCGCCGGTAACCATTCATCTCTCCTGGGTAGCAGAGTGGTAACCAGAGATGTACGTCATGCTATAAAAGGTCAGGGGGAATGTAATGGGCTCTTCGTCTGGATGTTCAGCTGTAGCGCACGGAAGAGAGAGGTTCAACGCCTTTGTTTTGGGATGTTTGGTGAGACGAGGAGGCGAGGAGGCGAGGAGACGAGGAGACGAGGAGAGGAGTGACAGGTACTCTGACAACAAGTAAGAACATGGGGAGTTGTGTCTAAACAATATATACAATGATCATATATTCTCCTCTAACACGCCTCCTGTGACACGCCTCCTCTGACACGCCTTCTCTGATACGCCTCCTGTGACACGCCTCCTCTGACACACCTCCTCTGACACGCCTCCTCTGACACGCCTCCTCTGACACGCCTCCTCTGACTTACTTCCTGTTACATTCCGTGAGCCATGAAATTCACCGGGAGAGCTTTTTACTGCAAAGCACACGCTGATCCAATAGAGAGAGAGAGAGAGAGAGAGACCTCAAAGGCCTTCATTTGTTTACATCCCCCAGTCTCGTAATTTAATTCATGAAATTCACGTCGTAGTCTCTTTTTTTTTATGGACCTGCTGTGCTTTTTTCAGGTCACGAAAGAAAAGTGAAACTAACTGTAACTCAGCTTAAGATGAACAACAATTTATCCACATCGTTCACATAAGGTGTGTGTCCCCCCCCCCCCTTCTTTAAAAAACAACATTTTACTCTCTTAAAAGCAACAATTTCATGTTTTCATAACTTCACACATTGACTTGCATTTATTTACTATACACTAACCCTAACTGTGACCTTAAACCAAGTCTGATTCACCCTTAAAAAGAAGATTTACTTCATGGCCCTCATGGTCCCCACCTGGAAGGCAAGTCTCCACAATGTGACTGTGTAGACAGATTCAGGTCCCCACAACGTGCGTAAAACAAACCCACACACGCACACAGTTTATTGTGTACAGTTAGTAATTATTAATGCATCATTAAAATCTTGCCCCCCCCTACTCCCCGAGAAATAATAAACCTTGCCTGTACGCGGGGGTGAGGAAAGGACAACCACGATGTCCGACCTTCGTACAGAGGAAGGATGAGAAGAGGCGGCAGAATAAAATCACAGCGAGGAGTGGAATATAAAAAAGGAGTGAAAGAAAATTGGTGATTGGTGTGAAAAAAGAAAGAAGAAGAAGAGCCAGAGAGGGAAAGTAAACAAAGAGTCAAAGGAAATAGGAGACCATGGTGTGCAAGAGGAGAAGGGGAGAGGGGGAGAGGGGGAGGAGGTGTATGAGAGTGGAGGTGGATGGAGTGACTGAGCCAAGATAATGAGGAGGACACACACACACACACACACAGTCATGCCAAAGTCACAACAGAAAGAGTGCGATGAGATGAGAGTGACAAAAACAACAAGGCCGGTCTCCTCGTCGCCAGCTTTTCAAAATAAAAGGTGACAGACGAAAAGTTCAGTCTTTCAGTCTCATTTCACGTTTAATGTAAATTATTCTCTTTGCATCTTTTTGTATTTTTTCTTCTCTTTTCTTGGAGTAGAAAGGGTTAAAAAAGGGAATCTACGTTTTTTTGGAGATACGTGGGGTTAACCTTTATCTGTGTTGCCATAATGCAAATAAATGAAATGGAAAGGATCCATCGGGAGACTTTTCAGAACAGTCGCAGCTCTTTTTACCAAAAGAAAGGAGTTAAATCTAAATTCTCTGTGAGTTAATGAGGTTTTTTCTGAAGTGCTGAAATGAAACATCAATCTCAAGAACTTCTTCTGGTGTGATTTGAAAAGAAATAAAGAAATAAAGGAATAAAGAGATAACGAAATAAAGAGATAAAGAAATAAAGGAATAAAGAAATGTTCTTAAACCTACAAGCGGACCTTTATATGACGAATTCATACAAATAAAAATCAAACCTAATTTGGGGAGTGTGGCGCCGTCTCTTTCCATCTTTGTCGTGTTTTTCTCCTCCAGTAACTCAAATTAGAAGGTGTGAGGGGGGGGGGGCGAGGGGGGGGTGAGGGGGGGGGGATAATGTGTTACCGCCAGCGTCTGTCCAATCACGCCATTATTAGACACAGACAGATCTACGTATTGATGGATTAGTACACAGCTAATCCCGTTTTATTTGTTGCCCACGACGACCCTCAGAGCTTCAGGTACCAGTTCTCGGCGCCGCCATCGGCACCGGAGGGTCCAGCCGCTCGAGGAGGGGCCGCGACGAGTGAGGATCCGGGCCCCGAATTAATGCCGGTCGGCCGAAATGTTTGCCCAAATCTCACATCATGACAAAATAAGTGGCCCTCGCGGACAGGAAGCGTGACTCAGTCGGCGGGCGCCGCTTGGCTGCCGCCTCGCCATCCGATGTCTCATGTTCAGTTACGGAGGTTTTTCACACGGAGACTTTAATCCTCGTTGAAACATCGAGTTTTCTTGGCCGCTCGCCTAAAGGAACACTGAGCCGTGCGCGCGCGCGTGTGTGTGTGTGTGTGTGTGTGTGTGTGCCATCGTGCTGCTATCCCGCCATCTGTCCTCGCTGAGAATCAGGTGGCAGAATGCTTAGCGACTTGGCGCCCAGCTCCCTCCGTGTTCCCCCGTCTCGTTGCCTCCCTCTCCGAGGCCACTTTATGCCTGTGAACGAGCCCAACTGACATGACGAGGGTACCGGCGCCGAAGCTTTTTACAGGTCCAGTTTGCATCCTGGAACTAAGGAGTGCTTCACAACCTTCTCCCGCCGCCGCTGAAGCAACAACCCCATCACTTAAACTCCTCTTTCTCTTCCATTGTCCTTCTTTTTCCTCCAGAATCGACGGAAAAATCACACAAATCGAGAGAAGATGTACGCGAGGCGGCTCTCAATGGACTCAAACAGCTGTTTGTCTATTGAATAATTAACACAATAACACGAGTATCGCAGCCTGGTTGCCTGATCGTCTTTTGGTGCCAAGTATTATCATTTTTTATTCCTCGTGTACTGGACACTCGCAGCTCCACATCATCAATAAAGCAGCGACGGAGAGAAGCGGCGTGGGCGGCGCGACAAAAAGCGTCGAAAGCAAACACAAAACACAATTTGTCTTTTATTTACGGGCAAGAACACGGGCGACCGTGGCCTCCAGGAGCCTCCAGGGGCCTTATATACTGCTGCTGCTCACAGAGGAGAACAAGGTCATTAATAAGCTCCAGAACGCCACATATTGACGACGCCGTGAAGACGAGCGTATATATATATAAATATATATATATAACGTCAATGAAAATCCATCCGCGTGGCGGTGAATCACACCCGACATATAAACACCCCTGTTGGAGTTTATGGCTCCTGCAGCCGGTTGTCAGCTCTTCGTAATGAGCGAAGCTCCGCCTCCATCCGACTGATCTACGGTAATATATGACATCACACGGCCAACTCTCATTCCCCCGTGGATCCAATCTCCTCCCCCCCCCCCCCCCCCGTCACCCCGGGGTGCATCCGACTGCTGTGCAGCCACAGAGCCGACTCCCATGGTATATATATTTATACACTTCCGTTCAAAATGTTGGGGTCACCCAGATAATTTGGTGTTCTCCATGAAAACTCACACTTTTATATATCAAATGAATATACAATTTATATAAAATATAGTCAACACATTGATGAGGTTATAAACAATGATTTTTATAGTAAATATTAATGAAGTTCTTCTTGTGGCTCAAAGGAAGAACAGTTTCATATTTTCTCTTACCAGCATAACTGTTTTCAGCTGCGCTCACATAAAAAGGGTGTCAAGGGTTTTCTACCCCTCCGCTAGTCTTCTAAGGCGATAACACAATGTACCATTAGAACACTGGAGATGGGCCTCTACACACTTCTGTAGAGACTTCATTACACACCAGAGAATAGTAATTTACACATTAACTATGTAGAGAGAGGATTTATGATTCATTTAATGTTATCTTCATTGACAAAAACACTGCTTTGAAAGGAAATAAGAACATTTCTATGTGACCTCAAACTTTTGAACGGTAGTGTATATGTGGAATGAATCAAAAGGAGTCATCAGAGGCAAATGGCTGGACGACGTGCCGTGTCCAGAGTAACGCATGGATCTTGAGAACAGACGTCCATAATAATTGCTGTGTGCTGTCGTGAATGAGTCCTCCATATTAAACAAAATATACATTCTGAGGGAGACAGATTGTACTCAAGCTATTTTAAAAATGCATCATCGTGGGACTTTAATCTCGTGTTGATTTTGGCGGTCCCTGTGGACAAAAGCGGTAGTGCTCAGGGACCCGGGTCCCTGTTGAGAACCTTTGGTCCTGGTTCTGGTTTCGGTCTTGACTTTAATCCTGATCACACACATTAAGAGTTTGAAGAGAGGTTCAATGCCACGCTTTAATGTAAAGACAAAGAATGAGCTTAAAATACGTCCTTCCAAAGTCGAGATGTCCTCACGAGTATCGCTAAACATCCCCCCCCCCCCCCCCCCACACACACACACACACACACATGCATGAAGGCAACAGGTGTTCTCAGTAATTACCGAACACTGGATGTTCTGCAGCGCCGAGAACGAACCCCGTTGACGGGCCTCTGTGATTCTCACGGTTACGGCCTTCACGCCGGTGGTTTAATTCCACCGCGCCGGCCGTTGCACCGCGGGCGAGGAGCCGCGGACGTGCATCCCATAATGATCCGCTGCAGGGTTTTCGGCTCGCTCCTCGAAAAGCTAACGGCGCGGCGGGGAATAGACGTGATGCTAAGCTACGTAGCATCCGACAGGTGGGAATCCTGCAAACAACAACGAGGAAAACGAATATTCCCGTGAAGTAATTAGTATTCAGAGCGGATGAATCCGCTTCTTCTTTTTTTATTTATTGGGCTCCTCGGAGGCCGTGTACCACATGTCTTCTAGTTCTAGAAATCTATTTTTAATTCACGCTGCGTCTTCCATACCAAATTGCCCGCTTCATTTTTTTTTTTTGCATTATGCTATGAAAAAAGAATGCTGCAGAAGGACGTCGGTGTTTTGGTCAGTGAGCGCCACACAGCTGGCGTCTTCTCGCCTGCCGCCGTCTCCGTGACGGACGGGCGCGGCTTCACCCTTCTGCCGGGAAACCGAACGCCGAGCGACAGCCAGAACCGGCGAGGAGGGCACGGAGAAGCATCTGGGTGTTTTTTTTTAGTCCGTCCCTAACTCAATTAGAGAGAAGGAAAGCATATGCTGTTGAGACCACGCCCCCTTTTTCTATTTCATTAAGAAATTACACACTCCAAGAAAAGTGTTTACAGGTTACACGTTAACACACAACAACAACAACAAATAAATAAAAATGACATAACAGCATAACAGCCAACTATACAAGGACAGAAATCATCAGAAATCATCAGAAATTATTAGAAATCATCAGAAATCACCAGAAAACGTCAGAAAACGTCAGAAATCATCAGAAATCATCAGAAATCGTCAGAAATCATCATCCTCCAAATTGATACATACTATATAAACTGTATTTATATCATTCTTACCTCAATCTTATTTTAATATTTTTGGAATATGTACAACAGGAAGTCAGACACATCGACAACCAATGTTAAATCATATTTCATCAAGAAGTTTTACATTAAAAAATAAAAGGTCAAAGACGTGAACGTGTGTGTTTTTACAGGTTACACGTTAACAGACAACAACAACAAATAAATAAAAATGACATAACAGCATAACAACTAACTATTGGCACAATCAGACAAGAACAGTAATCATCATAACTCATCATAAATCATCATCCTCCATCTTGAACCGACCATATAAACTGTATTCATATCATTCTTTCCCCCACGTTGTTTTCAATCCATCCAGGCTACCCCCCCCCCCCCCCCCCCCCCAGGAGGATCATGTACAACATGCTCTCGCTACCCAGGAAGCCAGAAAAACCGACAACCGACGCTGAATTATATTTCATAAAGAAGTTACACACTACAGAAAGAAGTCAAAGACGTGAATGTGTGTGTTTCCTGTCAGCAGGATCAGAGAAATCCATCTTCTGGGTTTCAGCGTGAATGGAATTCACTACTGGAAATTATGCACAAGAGAGAGAGAGAGGGAGAGAGGGAGGGAGAGAGAGAGGGAGAGGAAGGCAATTACTGGTAGAATAGAGGAGTGTTGGTTCAGCAGGAATCAGAGGGTTCTCCATCCAGCTGGAGTTATTCAACCGAAAAGAGGAACGACTCCATTTATTTCAAAGAAGTGTCTAAAGAACCTGCATGTGTCTGTAAAGAGGAGTGTGTGTGTGTGTGTGTGTGTGTGTGTCTACACTCAGATCCATGAGGTCGGCATATGACACCTCGAGGTGAACGTATCTAACACACCTCTTAGAGTCCACCCCGGTGTGTGTGTTCTCACCCCGGGGTGTGTGTTCTCACTCCGGGGTGTGTGTTCTCACCCCGGGGTGTGTGTTCTCACTCCGGGGTGTGTGTTCTCACCCCGGTGTGTGTGTTCTCACTCCGCTGTGTGTGTTCTCACCCCGGTGTGTGTGTGTTGTCATCCCAGTGAAGATGTTCCTCAATGAAACTCCTCGCTCACTTCAAGCTCTAAATGAAGAGAGGAAGCAGCTTGTCCCGACATGCTGTTTCCTCGATCAACGTTCTGCATCATGTTGAACAGCATCACCTCTCCTGCCTTTACCATATTGTCTTCTTACATTAGTTTTTTTTCAACAGCTGTTTTCCTAAATATTTGGGTTATTCAGTGAGTCCATTTATTATTTATTTATGAAACTATTCTTGAGAGTTATAAGTGTGATTGAAATGTATTTATATGGAAGATGTATGTGGAAGTATGTCTGTATGTGTATATGTATATGTGTGTATATATATTTATATGTGTGTGTGTGTATGTATGTGTGAATATATATATATAGTTTTTTATTTTCTTTGTTATTTTTCTTTATTTTATATTCATTTTCTGATTTATTTGATATTAATTTAGGATAGGAATATATAAGCATTTTTTGCTTCTACCTATACTTTTTCAGTCTTTCTGTTTTGTATATTATATAAAATAATATTGTATTGTATTTGATTGACTGAATAAAATACACAACAACAACAACAACAACAACATGCACGCCGGTTACCGCGATGCTCAGTGTGTCTAGTGTGTTATTATTAGATTTTAAAAAAAGAGATATGCAGGTATGCAACTGATGACTGGGAGAGATCTGCACTATGGGCACAAATGGCAAATAAAAACTTGAATCTTGAATCTTGAATCTTGATCGGGATGTCTCCTGGTTCTTCCTCTAGAGCCCGCGGGCCAAATCCGGCCCGCCGCATCGTTTTATGTGGCCCCTGACGGCTTGAAAGACACGTGATCACCTTTTCTTAAAGAAATTGAAGAAACATTTCCTGTGCTTTTATTTTGACGGTTTCAAATTAAATAAATGTATGTTGTAATATTAGAAACAGTTTCTCATGTACAATATTTCTACACTCAAATAAACAATAATCAAATGCAAAGAGTTATTTAACAATACGTTCGAGGAGTTCTTAAGGTGTCTCCGGCCCTTTAAGAGGGCGGCCATGATGCTGATTTGGCCCACGGTGAACATGACTTTGACACTCCTGCTCTAAAGGTGTTTCCCGACTCAGGACCTGGACCCGGATACAGATGATGGATGGGAGTGTAGGCCAGAAGGTGCACTTCACACTTCAATAAGGGGTCAACGTGTTCAACTGGGACTTGGGACTACAGATGAAGAATAGCCTCTTGGCTAACTCTGGCACATTTACTGAAATGTTTTTATCAATGTGCCCTGTCCCTAAGCCATAATAAAAAAACACAAAAAAACAATGTACGAATGACCTTCATATAAAGCCATAAAGTGGGCGTCGCCACAGAGGAAGCACCCTTCTGACAATCATCACAGGCCCGCCTCATGTTGACGTTAACTCACGCCGTGAGAGGACCCGAGGGCGGAGTATTCCACGAAGAACAAACGCCTCCCGACGCTCCGTTAAAGATGCATCGGCCGCGCTCCGTCTGTTGGATCCCAGCAGAGTTCTCGATGATGGAACCTCTCCCAGATCCAGCCGTCACGTCGGGTAACGGCCAAACGACGACTCCCAGAGACAAAAGTGAGGTGAAGTCCGCCCTCCAGAACCGAGTCCGGCGGGTAGAGACACAGCCGGGTCGTTTTATATTCATGCATCGGCGCCGTGAATAATGGGTGTCATGCGAGAACCACTGGATTGGATTTTTTTTATTAATTTGAAGCCATTTGGAGTTTGAGAACATTTTAATTTACAGTGGGTACAGAAAGTATTCAGACTCCTTTAAAATGTTTGCTCTGTCTTGAACTGAGAGCTGTACGGCCGTATATGGACGGGTGTGTGCCTTTCCTAATGAAGTCCAATCAATTTATTTAAACACAGCTGGACCGCATGTTAAAGGCTCTGAATACTTAGGACCATGTGATATTTCAGTTTTTCTTATTTAATAAATTGGCAAAAATTACTGCATCTCTGTTTCTTTCTGTCAGGATAGAGTGTATGAACATTCATGAGAAATAAAATGAACTTTTTTTATTTTAGCAAATGGCTGCAATAAAACAAAGAGTGAACATTTTAAAGGGGTCGGAATACTTTCCGTATATATCCACTATCATGTGCATTTTAAAAATATATTACACCGAATTATAGGATAATATCATCTTAAACGTCTACATATAACCAATTTAAATTGAATGGCGCTACGATATCAGTACGAACATCTCAACCTGAAATAGTTTGGCCCCGCCCCCTTGCAGCCGCCCAGAGCCTCGACCTTGTGGTGGAGCAGCATCCCCGTTACCTGGTCATGTGATGTTATGACACCCTCAGGCCACAGCAGCCCCTCTACCCTCTGTTCTCGGAGCCATGACTGACGTTCCTCCACGGACCTTACAGACGTTCCTCCACGGACCTTACAGACGGTCCTCCACGGACCTTACAGACGCTCCTCCACGAACCTTACAGACGCTCCTCCACGGACCTTACAGACGTTCCTCCACGGACCTTACAGACGCTCCTCCACGGACCTTACAGACGGTCCTCCACGGACCTTACAGACGCTCCTCCACGGACCTTACAGACGCTCCTCCACTAACCTTACAGACGCTCCTCCACGGACCTTACAGACGCTCCTCCACGGACCTTACAGACGGTCCTCCACGGACCTTACAGACGCTCCTCCACGGACCTTACAGACGCTCCTCCACGAACCTTACAGACGATCCTCCACGGACCTTACAGACGTTCCTCCACGGACCTTACAGACGGTCCTCCACGGACCTTACAGACGCTCCTCCACGGACCTTACAGACGGTCCTCCACGGACCTTACAGACGCTCCTCCACGGACCTTACAGACGCTCCTCCACGAACCTTACAGACGCTCCTCCACGGACCTTACAGACGGTCCTCCACGGACCTTACAGACGCTCCTCCACGGACCTTACAGACGGTCCTCCACGGACCTTACAGACGCTCCTCCACGAACCTTACAGACGCTCCTCCACGGACCTTACAGACGGTCCTCCACGGACCTTACAGACGCTCCTCCACGAAACGATGGCGCGGCTGTGTCCAGACGCCGTCGAGGTAGCTCCGCGGAGATTGTGCGCTCTTTTAGTTTTTGTGTTTATTTTTAATGTTTTCTTTGCCACAAACACATCGGCACTAACAGCATACGACCACAGCACACTTTTGGACATAAA
The DNA here is from genome assembly GCF_029220125.1 of Pseudoliparis swirei. Lineage (NCBI taxonomy): Eukaryota > Metazoa > Chordata > Actinopteri > Perciformes > Liparidae > Pseudoliparis > Pseudoliparis swirei. The sequence goes on along the minus strand of NC_079402.1, from coordinate 16,166,899 downwards.
CTTTTGCGCAAAACAAGGGTTTTTGTCCACTTTTTCCATCGATCCAGCGTGGCCGGCAGAGATCGTACGAGCGAACCACATCAACAACAGTGGAGCCGCTACTACGGGGAGACGACGAAAACATCGAGGGAAACGGAGCGGAATTCTGAACAGACTGAGAGTTCAAGCCCACCGCCCACCTCTGCCCAGCATCCTTCTTGCTAACGTCCAGTCTCTGGAAAATAAGATGGATGATGTTAGGGCAAGAATCAGATTCCAACGGGACATGAGGGATTGTAATATCTTTTGTCTGACGGAAACATGGCTGAACCCGCTGGTGCCGGATCGAGTCATATGCCCAACCGAGTCCTTCTCTGTTTTCCGTGCAGACAGAACGGAAGAGTCTGGTAAATCTAAGGGTGGAGGGGTTTGCTTCATGACGAACAACATGTGGTGCGACCCCAAGAACATTAAGACTCTTTCTCGTTCCTGCTCGCCGAACCTGGAACATCTGGCGATCTCATGCCGTCCATTCTACCTTCCCGGAGTTCAGCTCGGTCATCACCACAGCCGTCTACATTCCACCACAAGCGGACACCGACGTAGCACTATCGGACCTACATGATGTGTTATGTCGGCATCAGAACAAGTATCCCGACTCGGGTGTGGTGGTGGCTGGGGACTTTAATAAGGCTAACCTAAAAAAAGTCATGCCGAACTTTCACCAGCACATTACGTGTGCTACCAGAGGGGAAAGAACGTTGGACCACTGCTATACGCCATTCAAGAGAGGCTACAAGGCTGTCTCTCTCCTCCGCTCGAAAATCTGACCATGCCGCCATTTTTCTGCTTCCGGATACCGCAAAAGATCGCGGGAAGCGGTAGTGACGAGGAACGAAGCGGTGGTCTGACCAATCAGAGGCTGAGCTACAGGACGCTCTGCGTGTCGCCGACTGGGACATGATCCAATCCAGTTCCAGTGACGCCAGCGAGTTTTGGAAGTAGCAATGAGCCTCATAGCAACGCTTAACGGACACCATCGCCCCACGGTAAAAGTTAGGGTCTTTCCTAACCAAAAGCCGTGGGTTGATAGATCCATCCGTGAAGCTGTGAACGCCTGCATTGCTGCCTATAACTCCGGTCTTGTATCCGGCAACATGGACGAGTACAAGGCAGCGGTCTATGGATTGAGGAGGGCGGTGAAGAAGGCCAAGAGGAGGTACCGAGACAGAGTGGAATCACAGATGGAGCAGCGCGACACCAGGCGCCTATGGCAGGGGCTACGGACTATCACAGACTACCAGAGCAGACCCGCGCTATGGTGAGTGCCGACGCATCCCTAGCGGACGACCTGAACTCATTTTATGCACGGTTTGAGGCTAGCAACAACAGCGCTAGCTCGCCTAACAACAACACCGTTAGCATAGCCGAGGTGAGTTCTACCGCTGGGGATGAACACACACTCTCTGTGACCGAGCACAGTGTGAGGAGGGCTCTGTTGAGGGTGAACACCAGGAAAGCTGCAGGTCCAGATGGCATATCTGGGCGAGTACTGAAGACCTGTGCTAACCAGCTAGCTCCAGTGTTCACCACAATATTCAACCTCTCCTGGCTGAGTCCGTGGTCCCCGCCTGCTTCAAGAGATCCACTATTTTCCCTGTGCCCAAGAATGCTTCTCCAGCATGTATGAATGACTACCGACCGGTGGCCCTCACCTCGGTGGTCATGAAATGCTTTGAGAGGCTGATAAAGGACTACATCTGCGCCTTCCTCCCTTCCTCCATGGACCCGCTGCAGTTTGCTTATCGCCCAAACAGATCCACAGATGATGCTGTCTCCCAGGTACTGCACACCACACTCTCTCATCTGGACAGCCAGAGGGGGCTATGTGAGACTGCTGTTCATTGATTATAGTTCAGCTTTCAACACCATAGTCCCTCCAGACTGGCCGGCAAGCTGATTGAGCTGGGACTGAACACCCCTGTGTGCTTGGATCCTGGACTTCCTGACCGCCAGGCCACAGGTGGTCAGGGTGGGCAGACACACCTCCAAATCCTCACCCTGAACACAGGATCCCCCAGGGTTGCGTCCTCAGCCCCTACTGTACTCCCTGTACACACATGACTGTGTGGCCAGGTTCAGCTCAACACCATCATCAAGTTTGCGGATGACACAGTGGTGGTGGGCCTGATCTCCGACAACCACGAGAAGGCCTACCTGGAGGAAGTTGCTGATCTGTCACTCTGGTGCCAGGACAACAGCCTCATCATGAATGTCACCAAAACTAAGGAGCTGATTGTGGACTTTAGGAGGGCACAACAACAGAGGACGTACTCACCACTGGGGATTAACGGGACTACTGTGGAGAGGGTGAGCGGTATAAATACCTGGGAGTCCACATCACCGAGGATCTGACATGGTCAACAAACACAGACACTCTGGTGAGAAAGGCAAGGCAGCGCCTCTACCACCTCAGGCAGCTGAGGAAATTTAAAGTTTCCCAGAGGATCCTTCAGTCCTTCTACTCTGGAGCTGTAGAGAGCGTCCTGACAGGAAGCATCACAGCCTGGTTTGGCAACTGCTCCGCTCAGGACAGGAAGGCTTCAGAGAGTAGTGTTCGGCTGAACGCACTATTGGAACTACACTCCCACCCTGCAGGACTTGTACACCAGGAGGTGCAGAACCAGAGCCGGCAGGATCATGAAGGATCCTCACCACCCCAACAACAGACTGTTTCAGCTGCTGCGGTCAGGCAGGCGCCTCCGTAGTCACGCTGCAAGAACAGAGAGACTGAGACGGAGTTTCTTTCCTCAGGCCATCAGGACTGTGAACTCCGACCTCACCAGGACCCCCACATAGACCCACACAACTGCCCCTCTTGGGCACACACGCACACACACACACACACACACACACACACACTTACTGTAAATAGTGTGTTGTTTTTTATTGTAAATAGTGTGTACTTGTTGCCCTTGCACATTCCTGCTGAGCATTGCCACTTTCATTTCACTGCACACCCTGTGTGTGTATGTGACAAATAAAACATCTTGAATCTTGAATCTTGAACCTTACAGACGCTCCTCCACGGACCTTACAGATGGTCATCCACGGACCTTACAGACATTCCTCCACGGACCTTACAGACGGTCATCCACGGACCTTACAGACGTTCCTCCACGGACCTTACAGACGCTCCTCCACGGACCTTACAGACGTTCCTCCACGGACCTTACAGACGGTCCTCCACGGACCTTACAGACGCTCCTCCACGGACCTTACAGACGGTCCTCCACGGACCTTACAGACGGTCATCCACGGACCTTACAGACGGTCATCCACGGACCTTACAGACGCTCCTCCACGGACCTTACAGACGCTCCTCCACGGACCTTACAGACGGTCATCCATGGACCTTACAGACGCTCCTCCACGGACCTTACAGACGGTCATCCACGGACCTTACAGACGCTCCTCCACGGACCTTACAGACGTTCCTCCACGGACCTTACAGACGGTCCTCCATTATTGTGAATTCACGGTGTTCACGCCGACTTACACACAATTATCTGTGAGGCTGATGAGCGTTGGCTGAATCTGAAGTGGCACAAACTCACAAGCCCACCATATGGAAACAAGTGCAAACATATATATATATATGTGTGTGAAAAAGTTATTGCATGAAGTGAACTGAGTTTTATGGATTCCCTTTTTTGCGCTGTGAGTTAAGTAGCCCAGTAGGAGTGAAGATGATTTAGAGGAAGGGGGAGATGTAGGCCAAGTGTGTGTGTGTGTGTGTGTGTGTCTAGGCCTCTGCTGGTGCCCAGGGAGATGCCTGATGACGGCAGTGAGCCGTGTCAACATGATGCCATTAAATGAATTATTATCCCCATCAGTCAGTCTGGGTGAGAGAGAGAGAGAGAGGGGGGGGGGGAGAGAGAGAGAGAGAGAGAGAGGGAGGGAGAGAGAGAGGGAGAGAGAGGGAGAGAGAGAAAGATAGAGAGAGTACATACAAGTAAAGTAAATTCCATATGAAATCATTGGGTGTAATTTTGATTTATTGATCTATTATTAGGCTAATTACCATTTAATAAGCTTGTAATTACAATATATATATATATATATAAATAAGGTTGTATACATTAGAAATACATTTTTAAAAAAAAATTTAATAATAATAATAAAATAAATAAAATAAATAAAATAAATAAAATAAATAAAATAAATAAATGAAAAGGGCAAAAACTAATAAAGTTGCATCCTTCTATTTTTTTAGCAAAAAAAAGACCCTCAGACAAACACTGTTAAATTGCTCCGAGGCACGTCAGCTCATCATAATTGAATGTTCCTCGTCGGCCCGGTAAAGGATCAGTGTGGCATATAGCAGACTGCAAGAAGAGTCCCCTGCAGGCCCCAGTGGGTCCACCGTCTGGACTCTGCTTGGCTCCCATAGTCTCCTCTTGTTGTCTAATCAGAGGACGCTTTGACCTGCTGGAAAGGTGTTGATGTTGAGGTGACAGTGATGAATTACCTGCAATGCCCAGGAGGTCCCATTCACACCTCCATAATTCAATATTCCTCCTTTTTTTCCACTTCCTCCCTCAAATTGCATTTTTCTGGCAGGATGCAGGAGAGCGGGATGATTCCCGGTGACCTCCAATCAATACCAAATCAGGTTTAGGCCCGTTGGCCGCCAAGAGAAGGAGAAACAAGTTATTACAAGGACTCAGGGACAAGATAACACAAGAAGAGTAGCAGACAGCATCACACACACACACACACACAATAATACACACCGCCTTGGAGGAACGGGTATTACACATCATTAAAATGACACGTAGTGAAGGACTGTGGTCAAGGGGAGGGTCCGTGTCTCGGGGGTCAGTGTGAGGGTCAGTGTCTCAGGCTGAGGGTCAGTGTGAGGGTCAATGTCTGAGGGGGGGGGGGAGGGGGTCAGTGTCTTAGGTGAGGGTCAATTTCTGAGGGGGGGGGATCAGTGTGAGGGTGAGGGTCAGTGTGAGGGTCAGTGTCTCAGGGCCTCGGCATGTTTGTATTTTTGATAAAACATCACAACATATGCCACATTGCTAGGGATGGGCATCGAGAACCGGTTCTGTTTTAGAACCGGTTCCCAGTGAACCGATTGTTTGGGATCGTCAGCCAAATTCTTTAACGGTTCTGCTAACGGTTCTCTGTGGCGTTGCGCATGCGCAATTTTTTTTCGTTTCTTCTTCAGACTGCAGCAAACATCGCAACTAGGCAGAAGCGTTCTAAAGTTTGGCTCTATTTCACACGACAAAATGACAACTACACCACTGTAACGTGTGTAAAAAGTCTATTTCGTCGAAGGGAGGAAATACAACAAATATGAATAAGCATTTGAACACAGCATGGAATTAAATTACAGGAATGTCATGTGTTCGATGCAGCAGCAGCTTCATCTCTTTCTGTCCAAGGTAAACTCCTCAAAAGTGATCACAACCACTCACTGTGTGAAGCAATTTGCCTTTATTGTGTGGAGTCGATCAAGTTATCTTCTGTCCCTTCGTTTGAAGCACACATTTGAGCTCCGCCATTGGTCCCATTATTGATCACTTCACGTTTGGATTGAAAGTCCAGTTTTGAGAAATGTTTGATCGTAACGGTGTTAATTATCGGAGGGCGTGTGTTATCAGCAAACGTTCGCGTTATCGTGTTAACCCATTATTAAACTGAGCATATCGATTTTTAATCCATTATTAAACTTAGCATATAGCTACGCTAGCTTAGCTATATAATCTTCCATTTTCAGCCCCCTACATTGAGGCGAGGTAGTGTTTGCCTCACCTCTTAATGTGGCTTTATGTCAGCTCAGCAAATTCAGTGATTTTGTTAGTGCCATTTGTTTCATTGTGTAAACCAGCTTTCACTATATAAATAATCTCCATTGCCATCCAATTTAGCTGATGAGGTTCAGAGTCAGACCGGTTCAGAGGCTGGTAGTCTGTCTGGGTCACAGGCTACAGCTAGCACAGGGGTCCCTAAACTTGTTTGCTCTGATCGCTCTTTTAATGAAGTATCGATACTAAAAATATGCTAAATAACATCGTTTTTAACGTACGGGTACTTTGTTAGTGTCGCTGCACCGTGCAGCGTGACAGCAGCAGATGTAGCGGACTAACATTCAAGCTAACCTAACTTCCCAAACGCTGTCGACATCTGAACGCTGATTGGCCGAGACGCGACACGTCTCATCAAAGATGTTTTATTGCGAAGAGCACCACTTCACATTTTCTCCGCGTCTCACTGCAATCTCAACGGCAGCGGGCCAGGTGAAAAAAATAATAAATCGGAACGCGTCTCTGGTATTGTTCAGGGGACCGGTCCAAATGTGGAGGCGGGCCGGATCCGGCCCGCGGGCCGTAGTTTGGGGACCACTGAGCTAGCACGTCTTGGACACCTCCTCATATCTTTGTGTTCATCCTCCACCCCATCTGAGAGAGTGTTCTCCACGGCTGGAGACACAATAAGTCCTGAGAGATCGCGTATCCTCCCGGAGAAAGCAGACATGCTTATTTTTCTGCACAAGAATTGTTGATGATCCATACAATTGATGGTTGCACACTTGGTATTTGCCACTGCTAGTTTCATTTTTGGCAGCTCAGTTCATATACCCTTTAAAAAAAGGAAGGAGCACTGTAATTTCTAGGAACATGTTTAAATTAAACAGAATACATTTTATTTAAGTTATGTAAGTTTTATTTTAAGTTCAAGAGGAATATGTATAAATGTTTTTGGTTATTTAAAAAAATGTAAATGTGTATGTATACATACTATATATGGTGTGTGCAGCATTATAGAAAATTATATAAAAGAAAATTAATGTCAATAAACCCATTTGTGCTCTTTTTTTCACCCCTTGCCCAATAAGAATCGATAAAAGAATCGATAAGGAATCGAATCGATAAGCAGGATTCGATAAGGCATCGGAATCGTTAAAATCTTATCAATTCTCATCCCTACACATTGCGTTATAGAAAGCCAGTATTGTAACATCTGGGTATGCACACATACACACACACCTCTCTCTCTGCATTCCTGCTCATGTTTTAGTCAGCAGGCCTGGATTTTGTTTGGCCTGGAGCGAATGATTTAATAGCAAATAAAAGTGAGATGGAGGCTGTCGATGCTTCATGAAATATTCAGTCTGGAATAATGTAACCACCTGATGGAGAGCTGAGAAACCCACATTGTGTAGGAATATAACGCAATAGAGGCTATTTAGACTCGACTATATGGACTATGTATCTCAATGTTGATATGTTTTGCTCATTTACAGGTCAGCGTTTGTTTTTTGGGTTTCTACTGGACTGAGTTGTGTCTATAAAATACTAAAACAGCAACGTGTCTCCTTTAAAAGGCCTCCGAGCCAACAGAGATATGAATATATCGTTACAGTAATATCTTCTATGGCGACTTAATGATGCACATTCATCCTAAACTTATGAATTTAATTCCTTTTAAATCCAGATTTAAAGGAAATACAATATATTCCATGTGGTTGGATAAAAGTGAGTTAACACGTTTACTAATCTGTGTTTAACCAATTTAATTATCAGCAAAGACCAAAGACCCATCTGTTCGGAGAGGAGAGGAGGGGAGGAGAGGAAGAGAGGAGATGGGAGGAGAGAGAGGATTGGAGAGGAGAGAGAGGAGAGGAAGAGAGGAGATGGGAGGAGAGGAGAGGAAGAGAGGAGATGGGAGGAGAGGAGAGAGGTGAGGAGAGGAGAGGAGGGAGGAGAGAGGAGAGGAAGAGAGGAGAGGAGAGGAGAGGAGGAGAGGAGAGGAGAGGAACACAACAATCGAAGAAATAAAAACACAAATTATGTATTGACGCTTATAAAACTCAACGAATTGAATCTGAGTTTAAACATTTTGGTTTCTGAGTTCATCGACACGCTCCTTCACTGTCATTATGTTTGTTTGTGTATCCAAATGTCTTCTTAATAAGAAGTCATTTCTCAAGTTTCAACAGTTTTTTGGGTTTTTTTTTGCCCTCGCTTTTCATGCTGGTTTGAAAGTTACGCAACATTTGAATCCAAAACTGATAGCAACTGTTACACTTTAAATCAAGCTGCATTGAAGGATATACTTTAAACTATTGATGGAGACCATGGACTCGTGTTCACACTGTTCACTGAGGGTACCACACGGCGATAGAAGTGGATTCATCTTCTCATAGACTTCTATACAACCAGACGTCTTTTTTTGCAATCAGAAAAAAGCCGCCCCCTGGTGGCCATTCTGAGGGAATGCCGATCCCTACTATACTTCCAATGGGTGAAATGAAACCTCCAAAGCAGGACCGGCGTCGTGAGAGCAGGTGAAACTTTAAGAAGTTGGCGTGTGATTCATATTTCAATTAGCAGGATTTACTCGTCCTCGCTCGTCTCTTTCAAACGACATCAAGGGAGGAAAAAAAATGTAATAAAGAAACGCTCTCACACTGCAGGAAGAGTAATTAATGCTGTAAATATGAGCGCGTCCTTGGCTGCACGGCTGGGCCCCGTCTCTCTGACCCGGTCCCTCTCGACGGGGGACCACAGTGAGGAAGAGGAGGAGGAGGAGGAGAGGCCCGAGGCTTCAAAGAGTACCCGAAAATAGAGCTATACTGTATGGGAGTGAAGAGGAGAGGGAGGGGGGAGGGAGGTGGGGGTGCAGGACCATATGCTCTTCCTTCTGGCCGTGAAACAAAAGGAGCTAATTAAATCAAGCGCTAACTTTTAACACGAGTGGGACAAAGATTCTCCCGCCGAGAGAGGGTTCAAAGTCTATTTTTTTTTTTTTTTTACAATTCTTAGTTGTTGGCACAGAAATTCATCACATACATTTTAACACCGATCATTTTTCCCTCAGAAGGCGGTGAAGCGTTGCACCTCTACAGTCCTCGTCCGCCGACAGTGGAAACACCTTAATGCGGTTAACGTGAGTTTATCCGTCTAATATTCTAACTTTAAGGAACAAAGAGGACGAGAATAATTCATCCTCATCCAAGCTCATGACCTTTATTTTATCTCAAGTGTAAAATGAATCTCAATCACTTTTGCTGTGCGTAACATTTAAGGATCGCAGGCTTCTACATTTAGGCAAACAGCTGATTGATTTGAGGTGATTACGTAACATTTCAAGCGTTCACAAATTTGAGTTAAATTCAGAGGACTGGCGTCCGGAGCCTCCGCACACCCACACACGGAGCTGATTGGCGGGTGGTGCTTGATTGACAGCTGCCGACTCTCCTGGCAGTCTTGCGACACCTTTAAGTGTTATTTAAAATGTATTTTGTTTATAAGTGCCTGGAGGTTTGTTCCTGGAGGCCTTGATACCTGAGCACCGGCTCAAATCATAAGCATTCAGCTGTTCTCATTCTGCCAATACTACAATAAATCATGTTTTAATCTATCTCAAATGGACAAATGAAGCCTGCAGCTCACACTATTGGCGGCCGACCCAAAGTCACATTAGAAAAAGAAAAGAAAAAATCTTGAACTACAGCCACTCCTCCATCTCAAAGTATATTAGAGCGGGAAAAAAGCTGTTATTAATAACCTAATAGGATAGTCCCTTGTGCACTATCTGGTCCTTTCTCCGCTATCTGATTCATATGCAAGTGGGTCAGTGGTGCCGGGCTCTCCTCTGAATGGGCTCTGTGAGCCACAGATCCAGCAGCAATTACACATCAACTCGAGGCTGTGTCCCAAATCTGCCTTCTGAACGTCTGCCACTTGACCCTCTCAGCTGCTCTCAGCCCGGCCCAGACCTCCCATCAACAGCACATCACAGGTCATGGTTACACTTTCATGTTCGATGGGATGTATACTGTATATACTGGATATGTATATGACTTTCTAACTCCCTGAGCAATTGCTAAATAGGAGAACGTTGTCAAATAACTGCAGCTTACCCAGGGGGGAGGACATGCTGGGGAGAGGGCTATGTAGCCTAACCCTAACCATGAGCCATATGTAGCCATATGTAGCCTAACTCTAGCCACGATCCATATGTAGCCATATGTAGCCTAACCCTAACCATGAGCCACATGTAGCCTAACCATTACCACGATCCATATGTAGCTATATGAAAGGTAACCCTTACCATGATCCATATATAGTTATATGTAGCCTAACTCTAGCCATGAGCCATATGTAGCCTAACCATTACCATAAGCCATATGTAGCTATATGAAAGGTAACCCTTACCATGATCCATATATAGTTATAGGTAGCCTAACCTTAACCATCAGCCATATGTAGCCTACAGTGGTGGGCCGTCAGGGCCAGCAAGGCCTTCTCTGCTGGCCTAAACATCATCAGAATATATATTTTTTTCTAAATATATTTTCCCACAAATATGTATTCAATTATTTCCCAGAGTAAGAGTTATTCTCTTAATTTCATAGCGTTCCTCTTGGTTGCACTGCTTCCAGCCCCAGGTTGAGATTTGGAGGGCTGGTCTTTATGTTAGATCTTTTATCCAATCATATTCAGCCATCGTGTGTTGCCAGGGGGCTAAAATCTGCCCTTAGGCCTTCAGAATCAACATTGCGGGCGCTGGTAGCTTCAAGTGAATGGGAATGACAATGTTGTGTCAACCAATCAGCTTTAGAGTTGGCTCCTGTAGGCCTTCTAGAAGGCCCCGGAACCGGCACAGGAGCAGCTAGCAGGCGGAGTGCTGCACGTCTTTTGATTAGATTACCAATATTGAGAGGCGGGACCTATGGGCAGGTATATGCAGAACCTCAGAACTAGGAAACTGAATTTGATAAAGGAATTAATTCGCGGACTATAAAGCTGTTTTTTCAACCCACAATGGCGGAAGGAGGAGAAGATGTCGATTTGGTCGAGCATATACTTTTAACGCCTTTCTCAAGACGAACTTTTCAAGAAAAGTTAGACATCGTAAGGAGGACTTTTTTTCTTCTTTTTCTCCGTCCCGATGCGCGCATTCTGCAGCGCGCAAGACGGAGAGCCGAGAGAAATGACATGCTGTTGTGTAGATACGATCAACATCAGACGGCTGTTTAGTTTAATAAATGAACAAAGACGTGCTATAGAGAGGGCCAATTTTTTTTAATGTCATGCGATCTACCAACACTACGCCGCGATCGACCGGTAGGTCGCAATCGACGTGTTGAGCAGCCCTGGTCTAGAGCCATGGCATCATAATGATAGTAATAAGAGGTGGATTAATTCGGGTGGGACTGTGTAGGACAGGGGTCCCCAAACTTTTTCCTAAGAGGGCCACATAACGTTTGCCTTGTCTGCTGGAGGGCCAGCCGGGGGGGGGGGGGGGGGGGTGCTAGTGAGAATGTGCTCACCTGTGTGCGTGCATCACGGCTGAGCGATGCGCGCGCAGTCAGCATTTAACGGAGCGGAGCCGTAGCGGGCCGTAGTTTGGGGACCACTGGTGTAGGACCTCACTGAAGGCCCAGGCCCCAGGCCCTCCACTGGTAGCCTAACCCTAATCATGAGCCATATGTAACCATATGTAGCCTAACCCTAAACATGATCCATATGTAGCCTAACTCTAACCATGATCCATATGTAGCCTAACCCTAACCATGATCCATATGTAGCCTAACCCTAAAAATGATCCATATGTAGCCTAACCCTAACCATGATCCATATGTAGCCTAACCCTAACCATGATCCATATGTAGCCTAACCCTAAACATGATCCATATGTAGCCTAACCCTAAACATGATCCATATGTAGCCTAACCCTAGCCATGATCCATATGTAGCCTAACCCTAACCATGATCCATATGTAGCCTAACCCTAACCATGATCCATATGTAGCCTAACCCTAACCATGATCCATATGTAGCCTAACCCTAACCATGATCCATATGTAGCCTAACCCTAAACATGATCCATATGTAGCCTAACCCTAACCATGATCCATATGTAGCCTAACCCTAACCATGATCCATATGTAGCCTAACCCTAAACATGATCCATATGTAGCCTAACCCTAACCATGATCCATATGTAGCCTAACCCTAACCATGATCCATATGTAGCCTAACCCTAACCATGATCCATATGTAGCCTAACCCTAAACATGATCCATATGTAGCCTAACCCTAACCATGATCCAGCCAGTGGGGCACATTCAACGGAGCAGGAGACAAATGGCCTATTTATTTATTTGTTCTTCCCTCTCCCATCCTGGAGCTGTTCAGATGCCCCACTTATCACCCTGCATTGGAAGTAGTTCTGTGCTTTAACCACCCAGGAAGCCGCCTCAGTAGAATCCATCCTGTAAACACGGCATTAAATATTGATCACCATATCAACAACTTGATATATTTTTCTTCTTTCCGCTGTGCTCGGCTCAACGTGCGCTGTGTGTGTGCTAGTTCTTCCACTAACGAGACACTGGAAGTGCCTGAAGTCATCATCATCATCATCATCATTATCATCATCACCACCACCAAATATTTGATCAGAGCTTCAAGGACTACTGGTGATTGAAACTCGTGGTGCACGAGAGGGTTAAAAAAAGAGAAGACTTTCTTTATTTTAATGATCATTGAGGAAGGTTGACATGGAATACATAACTGTGCAGGAGTCATCATACTTGTCATGCATATCGTTCCTGGCTCATAATGCGCTGCAGGCAGTGAAGTGCTCTCCAAAAAAAATAGCATCGCCATGGAGATTATTTCAGCGGCCTCATCCAGGGCCACCAAAGGATGAGCGAGTGTTTGATTCCCGAGCTGCAGCCCGAGAAAGAGTTGCTTAATACTATTAAACATAAATTAATTAGTAGCCTTACCTGTTATGCATCTTAAACTGACCTCTCGTCCATTTAGCATCGATATAGTCTGAACACACACAAACACACAGACTTGAACTCGATGACCCGTGAGGACCAGACTAGAATGTGTCCCGTGGGGACACAATTTTCAAAATGCATCTTAAACAGATCTCTCATTCATTTAGCATCGATACAGTCCAAACACACACACACACACACAGCCAGGACGACTGTATATTTAAATGTGCCCAAAAAAACGCATCCCAAAAAGCACCATTAAAAAAAAGAGCTCATTAATAATATACATAATGTAATTACAACAGTATGTGGTGAATATATATATATATATAACCTTTTGTTTTCCGGCGTGCAAGTAAAGAGTGGGCCTCTTACACTTAAACTATGGTGTCATATTTAACATTTATTTTTTAAATAATACAATAAATATACTACAAAGGAACATTTGGCTTTGGTCGAGTTACAAGTTCATCATTTTCTCTCCACTTCACAATCGTGGATATGACTCTTTTTTGTATCCATCGTTGAAAAAGCTGAGGTGTTCCGATGAATATAAAAAAACTTACAATTTCATGCATACAGATAGGTTTTAATGCTTCAAAAGACATACAAGAGTGGATGGCCACAGTAAACTTAAATTTATTGACATAAAAAAACAATAGAACTTCTATCCTTTTATCCTCACACAAAGTTTGACAAAAAGCTGTGAAAACAAAGAAACAAATAAACAGACAAACAGACAGACGGACGCAAATCTACAAACTGAGACAAAACAAAATGGTTCTGGAAATGTACAAAGAGAAATTTGCTTCTCCTTTTTTTTGTTTTTATTGAGAGGAAAGTGTTTGAATTCGGGGCCCCAATGAGAAATAAAGCCAAAGATCTACAAGCATATTGAATTATCGTTAACAGGAAATGTTTCAAGTCACATATTTGAAGATGTAAAACAATAAAAATGTAAAAAAACAGGAAAGGAAACCAAAGGGCTGTGACAATGTGGTAGATACTAGTGGTCATAAGCAAAGAGAGTGCATAGTTTTGAACAAAGAGCATAATTACAATAAGGGGTAAAAAAAAAAATTGGTATCTGGCTAATTTAGTGACCTGCTTCTACTGTTGTTTCCCATACAACACAAATAAAGCTAAACATATACCTGGGAGAGTTTAGAGTCCCTTTATCGGCTTTGGCCCCGAGTCCACGATGATCCCGCCGCCACGCGGCGTCTTACGAGCCGTGTGGGGGCCGCTGGTGATGCAATATTATCACCTCACAAACTTCCTTTCATTCAAACAACATTAAAAAAGAAGAAATAAAATACATAGCACCAGAGAAGAGAGGAAATAGCACCTAGGTTTTTGATTTCTTTGTGTTTTCTCCCGTTGCATAGATAGAAGTGTATTTCAGGAAAACAGTAGAAGCCGTTTTATTAAGTTAATGACACGCGAAAGGAATGCAGTCTTTCTTTTGTTTTGAATGTTATACGTCAATCAAACGGTCACATCGTATCACAGAGCTTGTTTTCCGCTTTTATTTCCATTCTTAAATTACAACAAGGTGTGTGCTCCACAACAAGACAGGACCCCCCAAATATGTTTTGTTTGTTTTAAGTTGTATTTTTTATCAATTTACAAGTCAAATTTATAATAAATCTCGACAATTTTGATGTCGTCCCCCCCCCCCCCCCGTCCTCCCCCCGTATTCATCGTCTCCTGCTTCACAATTTATTAAAAGTCACATGCATGTTTTGAAGCCAGTAAACATTACCAGGAAGAAGAAAAAAAAAGAAAATATACAGAATGTACTTACAAACATAAAAAAAGTATTTATATATATTTATATATATATATAAGGTTCATTCCGAGGGAATGGGGGAGTGGGAGGAGAGAGAATTATGCACAAACAAAGCTCCCGTAGCTAATGAGCAAATTAACCAACATAAGACAAGTGGGAAAAAAAAGAAGCTGTTGATGAAAATGAAAAACATGAAAATCATGAGATCAGAAGTGGAGAAGAGAAAAGAGCCTAAATCCAATGGAGCCGGCTACAGGTGAACGGCTGCAGGTCTCGGGGCCGCCCTCCTTGTTTAACGTTGAAATCAAGTGTGATGACATGGGGCTGTGTGTGTGTGTGTGTGTGTGAGGCTCTGACATCCGGTTTCAAAACGTGCATGTGATGGAAGAAGAAGGCACACTGAGGTTGTTTTTTTCCGAGGTTCATTTCGTCTTCCATCTCGAAATTTCGCTGCGTTCTCGACTCGACTCCCCGTCATTCACACTTGTTGCTTTATGGAAAACAAAAGATACTCTTTTTTTTTTCTTTTTCTTTTTTTACAAATAGAATTGTCCTATTCTTTTTTGTAATTTAAAAAAACCAAATAGTATGCTTTTTTTCCTCCCTTTCTCTTTTTTTTCTCTTTTTCTCCGTTGCGTTTTTTCCGGGTAAAAAAACAAAACAGTCTCAGCCCACGAAGCAGACGGGGCCGACTTCGAACCCGAACTTCTGCATGGAGCCGCCAAAGTCGTTGAACATGATGTCCACGAACGGCACCTGCTCCACTTTCGGTGTGTTGATCTCCAGCACCGTCTTCCCATAACCCTTTTTCAACTGGGGGGGAGAGAGAGAGTCAGAAAGACACATCACACATCACACACTTCCACCAGGGTTCATACTCATGTTGACCAACAGACTTTTCCATAACTTTTCCATGACATAGTGGATTATCCCGAACACTTCCCTGTCATAGTGGATTATCCCAACCACTTCCCTGGCATAGTGGATTATCCCAACCACTTCCCTGGTATAGTGGATTAACCCGACCTTTTCCCATACTAGCTAGCTACTTTTGCTATGGCCACCGAACTTTTCAGTTATGGTGCGTTCACTCGCCTATATTTTAAGTGTCTTTCATATACATTTTTTCAAACTCAGCGTAAATGAACACATTTCCAAAACTTTTGGGATTCCATTTTTTTACAAGGGCTTTTCCAGGCCTAAAAAAACCAACCAAATTCCATGACTTTTGCAGGTTTTCCATGACCGTACGAACCCTGTTCCCCACACACACAGACAGGCGTGTCCTTGAACTCACCGCGCAGCCGTCGACCACGGCGCGGATGTAGGGGTTGTTGTCGTAGGACATCTCCTCGTCGTTGGAGCCCAGGAAGCGGACGGCCTTGTCGTGGTTGTCGCCGCTCTGGTCGTGCCACGCCACCGACTGGTAGCAGTTGTACGTCATGTTCTGTCGGGCCGACGCGCTCAGCAGCCGCATGAAGGTCATCTGGACCACGCTGATGGGGTTGCCCTCCGCATCCACGTAGGAAAGCTAAGGGGGGGGAGGGGAAAGGGGGAGGAGTTAAGCATCAAAAGAATTGTAACGCCAGGCGTCGGGTTGAAGGACGAGCTGCCTGAAGCGCCGCCGGGGGACGTTTCCATTTAAGTTGATTTGTGTTTGAGTTTCCACCGCCGTGTTTGAGAGTTATCGGACGAGGTGTATCGGACGATCATCCGAGGAGACGGAGTTAGACTCCGGTAGACGGCGGGGCAGCATATTGTTTACCTCGTTAATTTAGAATACGGTGCTGGTGATGTTTACATTTTAATCGTCGTCTATAAATCCCACGAAAAGACCAAATTACTCTGATTACTTTCCTGACTTACCTGCATTGATTGTGGCCCATTCATTCCCATTGAAGACTATATACTATAAATTCAATTCTAATGTCTTTTAGACAGCACTGTAGTTCTTTTTAAAGCAAATGTAGCTCATAAAGGAGGAAGATGAGCATTTTTTGGGACCTTTTTTCACACGTGGATTCATTATTATTAATCACAATTAGAGATGCACCGATCAGGTTTTTGGTGCCGATCACCGATCACTGAAATCAATTTCTGCCGATCACCGATAATACCGATCACCGATCACTGAAATCAGTACCTGCCGATCCGATAATACCGATCACCGATCACGGTGTCGATTGAAGCATTCTATTTATTGTGAAGCATTATTGCCTAGGACTATGAGGAAATACATATATAAAGCAACTCAAACATTAAAGAAATTACCGATTTCTTTAAACATTTAGGACTTTTACTTTGAAAAATGTCCTAATTGATACATTAAAATTGTTTGATTGCTATTGTAGGGGATTTCAGATATGTATGGAACACATCTGCATTATTCATTTCCTGGAACTCTTGGGGAAATCTATATACAGGACTTTTCTTAACATACAAAAGTCTGACTTATTTTTATAAACTCTTCCTTGGTGCAGTAAAAATGTTTTAATGTTAGCATAATTTAAGCTAAATCTAAGAAACGATCTATAAAGATACAAAATCAGTTCATTGTTTACTTTTATATGTTCGTGTATGATTTGTCGACATCTTATTTTGAAAAACGGATGTTGTTTCACGTGGTTCTTTCCGCTAACTTTGCAAAACCGGATGTTGTCACTTAAATCCTTCCGCTAACTTTATCAAAACCCTCGCGCGCTCCCGATCAAATGCGTTTACCGTCAACATCAGTCTATAGACATGTGAGAGTCGGCTGAGTCGACCCAGAGATTCAACTCGGGGGACGGGGACGCCGCTCGGTGCGTGAGGATCCCCTCGTGGACCTCTCACTCTGCGGCCCTCGCCGGGCGCATCGTCTCCGTTGCGATGCGCCGCGATTGAAACGTCTCTGATAGTTCTCGCAGATGTTACGTCATCTGATCGGCCGTTTTGATCGGCCGTTTTGAGAACGCCGATCAAAACCGATAATGGGAATATCGGCCGATATGGATCGGCGCCGATCAGATCGGTGCATCCCTAATCACAATATTGACTTTTTAAAACAGAATTGTGTTTAACCCTTGTGTTGCCTGAGGGTCATTTTGACCCGAATCAATATTACACCCTCCCCCCGCTTTAGGATTAATTTGACCCCATTCAATGTTTAATGTCGGTGTTCTTTCGGTAGTCAACAAACAAACATAAAGTGCCTCACACTTAAACTTGGAAAACAATATTAATTCTAATAATTTTCTGGAGGTTTTAATTGCTGGCGTCAAATTGAACCCAAAGGGTAAAATATGTTAGTAAATATAAAGGTAACAGGAGGGTGAAACATTGAATCGGGTCAAAATGACCCAAAGGCGGGGGGAGGGTGTAATATTGATTCGGGTCAAAATGACCCTAAGGCAACACAAGGGTTAAAGGATTTCTTTAATAAACTATAATGCCTGTTTTCATTTCAATGCAACTGTGAGGTTCACTGGTGTTTTTTTTGCATTTTTTAATTCTAATTTGTGCCCAATTAGAATCATTTAATTGCAGGCTTTGGTCTTTTCGTGGTGTTTCTATGAATATGACCCACCTTATTGCTTATAGCAATGTGCACATGTATGAGCATGTCTCTGGGGGGGAAGCATGGGAACCACGTCTGTAGTTCTTAAGTAGTCAGGTGATACTTTATTAATGGGAAAGAAGAATATTTTGGGCCTAATGCCTGAAAGCTCAATGTGGAGGAATAAAAATAATCCGCCATGAAAGTTAAAAAAAAAGCAGTAAAAAGCAGAACTAAACATCTAATTTAAATGTTAAATTTGTAATTATGTAAAATATATACCCAATGTGAGCAAATGCTGAAAATGTAATCATCCCTAATATGAAATGTATTGAGTAATGATGAGTTAGTGGCCTGATAATTAACCCATAATTAACCTAGATAGTTTTTTTTAGCGGGAAACATGGATTCAGTGCATTAAACTGAACTCTGTGAGTGACTATCTACATACCAACCGTGGGGGAGGGGGGGGGGGTCCGATAGATCCACACGACCACTTCCTGTTTCAGACGTACGGGAGAGTCGAGCACATGCAAGCATTCACATGCATCACCCACGCCAACGCAGCTTTGTTTCTTGGGCGCGCATGCACATGCAAACCCCCGGGGGGCGCCACTCGAACGCTACGTGAGCAGAGCGGAGCGGATCGTCTTCTTGACGAATCGGATCGGTCCGATTTTTTAACAATCGCCGGTGGAGGCTCCGCCCTGCGACGCGTCGCTCGAGTGTCGCCGTCGTCTCGTTTTTTTCCCTTCATCCTCAGGCCCCTCCCACTGCCCCCCCCCCCCCCCCCCAGCATGTTGCAGATCAAGCCCCGGAAAACACTTTACCTCTTCGTCATCGCAGAGTACCCAGAAGCCCCTGGGGCGGTGTATGAGTGCCCGACCCGAGCCGGATCTACGCAGCGTTTAAGGTCCTGGCAGCTGAGAGAGGGCCTTATGTTTCCCCCCTTTGAGGAGGATACATTACCGTCCTGCTAGGTGGTGAGTTCTCTCTCAGCTCTCCAAACTATGACCCCGGCTGCAGGTCCGGAGGCACGCAGTCACCGGGAGATGCTCTCCGGATGGAGGCGTGGCCAAACGGAGAGTTCAGTGCATTGTGGTTTTGTTTTTTTTACATTCCCTCCATCACTGACCTCTCCTCCTCCTCCTCCTCTCCTCCATCGCCTCTCGAGAGCATCGCCTCCGGTCGTTGCGGTGAAAACGCATCCCGCTCGTGCTGAATCATGCAGAACCAGAACCATGCAGAGCCTCAGGCACACACACACACACAGAGTCCAGGCCCTCTTCAGAGCCGGGACTCTGGGTGGGGAAGCCGCGGGCCGCCGGCGGGCACTTACCAGGGAACCTCTCTTGTAGTGACTATACCATGTGCCTGGCGAGTCTTTGGGCCATTTTGCCATTTTGCTCTGCAAAAATATATAACAGGCGTTTAAGAGGGAAAAGGACGTCGGGAGTTTGGGCTTACCAGTTTACCACGTTTGAATTCACTGAACCAAGAGCCGGGACTCTCCTTGATCCAGGATGTGAGCCTAGCCTGGGGGGGGGAGGGGGGCATGGAATCGACAGAGGAGGCAAAAACAGCAGCGTTAAAGAAAAAGGGGAAACAGATGTGTCAGAAAATCCCATTTCCTCTCCTCCTCCTCCTCCTCTTCCTCCTCCGTCCTCCGAGGAGTCTTTTCCCGGACCTGAAAACTGGTTTATTCAGACCGACCGGGTCCAGAGGCAGAGTTTTTTTTTAGTAAGCCATTAAAAGTCATTTTGTACAGCACACACTGCGCCTGGCAGCGCACCGGCGCTGCTGAAAGATTCACGAGTACACAGAGATTAATTAAGCAGCGGCGGGCCGCGAGGAGCTCGAGCAGCGCGGCCGCCGTCCCGCCGCGCGCCGCCGTTAAAACATTAAAGGATGAGGATCGGCCAACAGGGCCGCCGCTCTAGGGATCTCAGCCGCGACAATGATGGATTTACCTATAATTAGATAGCGAGGTTTGATGGGGAACTGCTTAATGCGTTCATGAAGGATGAGCCGGGAGGTCAGACCCACGCGACCTTGAAGGCATCCTTCAGTTCTTTAGTACTGAGCCGTGGACTTGGAAATGTCCTTATTTTTCAAAGCAGTGTTTTTGTCAATGAAGATAACGTTAACTGAATCATAAATCCTCTCTCTACATAGTTAAAGTGGTAAATGACTATTCTCTGGTGTGTAATGAAGTCTCTACAGAGGTGTGTAGAGGCCCGTCTCCAGTGTTCTAATGGCACATCGTGTTATCGCCTTAGAAGACTAAAGCCTTTTTATGTGAGCGCAGCTGAAAACAGTTATGCAGGTGAGAGAAGCTATAAAACTGGCCTTCCTTTGAGCCACAAGAAGAACTACATTAATATTTACAATATAAATCATTATTTATAACCTCGTCAATGTCTGGAGTCGATTTTATATTCATGTTGCAATTTAATTGATAAATAAAAATGTAAGTTTTCATGGAAAACACCAAATTATCTGGGTGACCCCAAACTTTTGAACGGTAGTGTATAAATATATATATATATGTATATATATATACATATATATATATATATAAATATATATATATGTATATATATATATATCTATATATATAGTGAACTTTTTAAATCTCCAACTATTTATTTGTTCTATGCTTTGATTTCTGAATACATACTGAAATTGAGGTATTCTAAAACTTTTGACTGGTAGTATATATTTATATATATATATATATATATATATTTATATATTTGTGTCTGGTTTTGTGACTGCGATTCTCTGGTGTGCGATCGTTGCCGATCCAAACCCACGTGTGTGTGTGTGTGTGTGTGTGTGTGTGTGTGTGTGTGCGTGTGTGTGTGTTCGAGGAGACTTGACAGCGGAAGGCTTTTCTCTCCCTGAAGTCTGCTTCATTATTCTGAGCTTAAAGCTCCTCCCGCCTCCTCCGAGGCGTTCGGTGAGCGGGATCATTAAAAGATGGCGGCGGCGGCGCTTCAGTCACGCCGCCCTGACTCGTCAGAGACGGCGTCAGACTTCCTGTCCTCCTGTAATGAAGCGGAGATCCAGTGTGTCTGTCACCTGCCAAGAAGGCTTTACGGCTGCTCAACGGCATCTACACACTGTGTGTGTGTGTGTGTGTCTGTGTGTATGTCACCAGAATAAAGTAAACTTTAGCATGTTTGCAGAATGGTGAATGCAGCGTCATTTCACACACACACACACACACACACACACAAGCTGATCTCACAGAGATAATAATTTGCACACGAGTCGATACAATGTTGCAACTACAGCCGTCTGAAAATGTTTTGGGTTAGTTATGCAGAAAAAATACATTTTACTGTCAATCAAATTACAAACTGGAGGCTGAGAATAGTGTGTGCGTGCGTGTGTGTGCGTGCGTGTGTGTGTGTGTGTGTGTGTGTGGAGGTCAGACTCACCCCTTCAGACTTCTTGTCGGGGTAGATGCAGCTCTCTCCGCCGGCTGTGAAGTTGCAGTAAACCTTGAAGGAGTCCCGAGAGCAGCCCTGGTTGGGATCGATCCAGTAGTCACCTGAGAGAGAGAGAAAGAGAGAGGGGGGGGGGGGGTGGAGAGAGAGAGGGGGATGGCGATGGAGAGAGAGAGAGAGTGAGATGGAAAAAGAGAGAGAGGGAGAGAGAGAGAGGGAGAGAGAGAGAGAGAGAGAGAGTGAGATGGAAAAAGAGAGAGAGAGAAAGAGAGAGAGGGGGATGGCGATGGAGAGAGAGAGAGAGTGAGATGGAAAAAGAGAGAGAGGGATGGAGAGAGAGAGAGAGAGAGAGAGAGGGAGAGAGGGAGAGAGAGAGAGAGAGAGAGAGAGGGAGAGAGAGAGAGAGAGAGAGAGAGAGGGAGAGAGAGAGAGAGAGAGGGACATTATAGGGTGGTGCTCCCTCAGGTCAAGGCAATGTCTGACATGTCATGTCCTGTGCTGAAGTATCTTGCACTTTGTTTGTGTGTGTGTGCATCGGTGTGTGTGTGTGTATGTTTGTGTGTGTGTGTGTTTGTGTGTGTGTCGGTGTGTGTATTTGTGTTTGGTTCTGTGTGTGTGCGTTTGTGTGCGTGTGTTTGTATGTGTGAAGGTGTGTGTGTGCGTTTGCTTGTGTCAGTGTGTGTGTGTGTATGTGTATGTGTTTGTGTATGCGTCTGTTTGTGTCTGTGTGTTTGTGTATGTGTGTGTGTGTGTGCGTTGTGTATGTGTGTAGGTGTGTATGTGTATGCGTGTGTGTTTGTGTATGTGTGTGTGCGTGTGTGTGTGTGTTTGTGTATGTGTGTGTGCGTGTGTGTGTTTGTGTATGCGTGTGTGTTTGTGTATGTGTGTGTGTTGTGTGTGTTTGTGTATGCGTGTGTGCGTGTGTATGTGTGCAGCTCAGATGTGCATAGCATGTGGAAGAGCTCTTGTGTGACAGCAGCCGTTTCAGTGGAGTCGTGAAAAACCGCGCTGAGGAAGGAGGAGACAAGGGAAGGAGGAGACAAGCGAAGGAGGAGACGGGCGCCCTGCTCACCGTCGGGGAAGTCGGGGTGGCACAGCTGGAGGTCCTTGCAGGTGCGCGCCGGGTTGCTCTGCGTTCCCATCGGATGCTTCATCTGCTCGATCTCCAGCTTCAGCGAGTTGAGCGAGCCGAAGATCTCCTCCATGCCGTCGTCGTAGTCTTTGTAGTTGGCGTCCGCCGCGGCGCCGTCCTCCGACATCTGGCTGGCGTCGATGTTCCGCCGGTTCCTGCCCTTCATGGAGGACATGATGGGCAGCGGGTGGATGACATCGCCGGGGGGGCCCTGCCGTGTGGAGGAGGAGGAGAGAGGAGGAGGAGAGAGGAGGAGGGAAGGTCACATGAAGGCCATGTGAAGGTCACGTGAAGGCCATGTGAAGGTCACGTGAAGGTCAGGAGGTAAAGAGACGGCGGGGTGTTCGACTTACGGGGGGTCCGGGGGGTCCGGAGGTACCGGTCTCTCCCTTTGGTCCGGTATGACCCTGAGAAGGAGGAACGAGGAAGGAGGAGGAAGGAGGAAGGAAAGGACGAAGGGCGAAGGAAGAAGGAAGTAAATAAGAAGCAAGAAAGAAGGAAGAAGAAGGAAGGGGAAAGGACGAAGGACGAAGGAAGGAAGAAGGAAGGAAGAAAGAAGGAAGGAGGAAGGATGAAGGAGGCGTGGACACATTAATAACAAGGCCTGACTCCAGCGGGTGTTATTATGGGATGGCGCGTGGCGACTCACTGAAGACCCTTTGGCTCCTTTGGGACCCGGAGGACCCTAAAGACAAGAACACTCAGTCAGTCTCTGGTGCTACGGAGGGAGGGCAAGAGTTACGGGACACGGGAGTCTTACAGGTAGTCCAGGAGGACCGAGAGGACCGAGGGGACCAGAAGGACCGGAGATACCCTGAGGGACACAAGAGGAGGGTGAGAATCCACGGGACCGCGTGATTGGTTCCTGATGAGTCGACCGGCGCCGCTGGACTCACGTTGTCCCCCTTGTACCCGTGAGACCCCGGTGGACCCGGGAGACCTCGGTCCCCCTTCTCTCCCTGTTCACCTGAGGGCCCGATGAGACCGATGAGACCCGGGTGGCCCTGAGGGGGGGAGGACACACACACACACACACAGCCGTCACAATGACGTCATCACAGTAATGGTTCTGATCACCTGGACCTCCTCAGTCCGCCACTAAAGAGGTCCAGGCAGGTCCACTATAGAGGACCAGGTGGGTCCAGTATAGAGGACCAGGCGGATCCAGTATAGAGGACCAGGCGGGTCCACTATAGAGGACTAGGTGGGTCCAGTATAGAGGACCAGGTGGGTCCAGTATAGAGGACCAGGTGGGTCCACTATAGAGGACTAGGCGGGTCCAGTATAGAGGACCAGGTGGGTCCAGTATAGAGGACTAGGCGGGTCCAGTATAGAGGACCAGGTGGGTCCACTATAGAGGACCAGGTGGGTCCACTATAGAGGACTAGGCGGGTCCAGTATAGAGGACCAGGTGGGTCCACTATAGAGGACTAGGCGGGTCCAGTATAGAGGACCAGGTGGGTCCACTATAGAGGACCAGGTGGGTCCACTATAGAGGACTAGGCGGGTCCAGTATAGAGGACCAGGTGGGTCCACTATAGAGGACTAGGCGGGTCCACTATAGAGGACCAGGCGGGTCCACTATAGAGGACTAGGTGGGTCCAGTATAGAGGACCAGGTGGGTCCACTATAGAGGACCAGGCGGGTCCACTATAGAGGACTAGGTGGGTCCAGTATAGAGGACCAGGTGGGTCCACTATAGAGGACCAGGCGGGTCCACTATAGAGGACCAGGCGGGTCCACTATAGAGGACTAGGTGGGTCCAGTATAGAGGACCAGGTGGGTCCACTATAGAGGACCAGGCGGGTCCACTATAGAGGACCAGGCGGGTCCAGTAACTCACCTTCTCTCCTTTGATGCCGGAGTCTCCTTTCAAGCCGGGTAGGCCGGGGGGTCCCTGTGAGGGGGGGAGACCACCGTCAGACCACATGGTGTGTGTGTGTGTGTGTGTGTGTGTGTGAGGCGGGTCCACTCACCATGGGACCAGGAGGTCCGTCTGGACCCCGAGAACCAGGAAAACCTTGCTCTCCCTGGACAGGAACAAAGACTTTGTTGTTAGACCCCCAAAAACCACGTCAGACCCCCTGCTGTGTCAGGGGTCAGGACCCCTGTAGACCCTCTGACCCCTGTAGACCCCCTGACCCCTGTAGACCCCCTGCTGGGTCAGGACCCCTGTAGACCCCCTGCTGGGTCTTTACTCACCACCGGGCCGGGGATGCCGCGCAGGCCTTCAGAACCGGGCTTGCCGGGCGATCCCTGAGTGCCGACGGGCCCCGTCTTTCCTTGGGAACCTTCCATGCCTGACTCCCCCTAACACACAAAGAGGAAATACACACACAGACAGGAAGTACACACACAAACAGGAAATACACACACAGACAGGAAGTACACACACAGACAGGAAGTACACACACATTAGATCCTGGCTCATGTGTTGGTGACAGAACATGTGTGTGTGTGTGTGTGTGTGTGTGTGTGTGGATGTGTGTGTGTGTGTGTGTGTGTGTGTGTGTGTGTGTGTGTGTGTACCTTGGTGCCCTTCTCTCCTTGTCTGCCCTCAGGTCCTGAAACTCCAGGGGGGCCCTAGTGGAGATAAAAGAGATGACATCATGATAATATTAGATACATATATAATACATAATATATATAATATATAATAATTCATATTAATATATATAATAAATAATATAATATATATAATATATAATATACTGTATAGTATATAATATATATTACATTATATAATATATATTATATATAATAGATAGTATATAATATATAATATATAATATATAAGATATAATAAATATTATATAATATATAATATATATATTATATACTATATAGTATATAATATATATTATATAATATAAAATATATTATATAATATTGGATATAATATATAGTATATAATATTATATTATACATAATATATAGTATATAATATATAATATATACTATATAATATATAGTTTATATTATATAATACATATTTCATGTCTTTGATGTGGAGACCAGGACCAGAACTCACCCTCTTTCCTGGTGGTCCAGATGGACCCGACTCTCCGGTGGGTCCAGGGGAACCCTAGTTTAGAAATAAATTAAACATTTAATAAATGTAACATTTGATTATTAATTAGATTTGAAAGTAAAACACTCACAGCTTGACCGGCCTCTCCGTCGTCTCCCTTGTCTCCGGCGGGTCCGTCTAATCCCTGGAAGAAGAGAGCGTCAGTCGCTCTGCGGCTCAGACTAAACGTGTTCCACATATTACATCATATACGTACGGCTGTACCGGGCTCTCCGGGGGGGCCCAGGTCACCGGGGAAACCACTCGGACCCTGAAGGTCAAAACAAGTGACATCACTTTGTTTACATGAGAGTCAAGGGGCAGTTATGAGTTATGAGTTATGAGTTATGAATTATGAGTTATAAAAGATGTTTCTGGGCTCACCGGGCTTCCTTTGGGACCGTCGTCTCCTGGGGGGCCCTTAGGGCCCGGAGGTCCGGCTGTACCAGCCGGACCGTACTCTCCCTTCTCTCCTCGCTCGCCTCGCGCACCCTGAAATATGACGCAGGATTTTAATAATAATAATAAGAATAAGAATAAGAATAAGAATAAAAATAATAATGATAATAATAACAATAATAATAATGATAATAATAATAACAATAATAATTATTATAATTATTATAATTATAATTACAATAATACATTTATGAAGGGAAACAATAACAAAGCAACATGGAGTAAATAAAGATCAAGAGAATAAAGAGACGACTCACCGGGGGCCCGAGTTCTCCCTGAAGACCGGGCACTCCGGTCTCACCGGCGTCTCCCTGATGAGAGAGAGAGAGGGGGAGAGGGGGGGGGGGAGAAAGCGAGAGAGCGAAAGGAGGGGGGGAGAAAGAAAGAGAGAGAGGGAGAGAGGGGAAAGAGAGAGGAGAGAGAGGGGGGAGAAAGCGAGAGAGGGGAGAGAGAGAAAGAGAGGGGAGAGAGAAGGAGAGGGGGGAGATAGAGGGAGAGGGGGGAGAAAGAGAGAGAGAGGGGAGAGGTTGGGAAAGAGAGTGAAAGAGGGGGGGGGGAAGAGAGAGGGTGGAGAGAAAGAGAGAGGGTGGGAGAGAGAGAGGGGGGAGATAGAGAGAGAGGGGAGAGGTTGGGAAATAAAGGGGGTGGGGGGTAGTGAGGGGGGGTTAGGTGATGGTTGATCCCACTTGGCTCTCAGACTCTCATCCTTTACAGCCTCACTGTCGTCGTGGTACCCTTGTCCCCCAGATGGGGAGGGAGAGAGATTCTCCATCCATCAAGTCGGGTGGAGGAGTCGACCTCAGCGCCCCCCCCCCCCCCCTGGAGGCGGACCATACATCTTGTCCCTTCTCCTTATTGGACAGTTGCTGTTGCCTCACCTCCACACCGTTAGTCACTGTCACAGAGAGGGCGGGGGGGAGGGGGGGGGGGTCTGAGGAGCTCTGCTCGTGTTCACCTGGGGGCCCAAACGCGCTGACGACGGGGACAGCTGCTCGTCACCGAGGACATGAGCCCAGACAATAAATCACAGTGAGCCCGGTCAGCGAGGAGGACAAGGTTCTCCTCGGGGAGCAGGAGGAGCAGGAGGAGGTGCTATGGACTGGACCATGTAAAGTGATGAACGGGCTCGGCACCAAAGTCCAAAGTCGGCCACAAGCAAGAGGAGCTGATATATTTTTATGAGCTGCCTTATTAATAATGCATGTATGACTCAGTGTTTTTGAGTATTACTTCACAATCTTTGCACCCAGCACTAATCCTGGTGTTTACATGTGTGTGTGTGTGTGTGTGTGTGTGTGTGTGTGTGTGTGATGCAGCGCCTCATTTAAAAGTCATAGTGTATAAGTCATTCATGCCTCAAAAGCCTTTAAACAACACAAAGTATCCTCCTCAGAGTGTCGACCGGGAAGAACACAGAATCGTTCTGTTTGGTTTGTCTCTGGAAAAAATGAATCTCTAACTCAAACAATTCACATCTCAGGAGACGCGAGGCACCGGAGTGTATGTTGGAGTGTGTGTTGCAGTGTGTGTTGGAGTGTGTGTTGGAGTGTGTGTTGAAGCGGGGCCACGGAGCCATCTGGAACCGCCGAATAAATAATCATAAATAAATAATAAATAAAAGGCTGTAGCACGAGGAACACTTGAGAGGCGGAGCATCACAAGAGGCCTTCATATTTGTATATTTCTATATATATATACATATATATATATGTATATATATATATTTAATATATATATATATATAGAAATATAAATATCTATATATATAATCTATATATATATATATTAGGGCTGTCAATCGATTAAAAAAATTTAACTAATTAATCGCACATTTTGAAAATCATTTATCGCGATTAATCGCGATTAAAAGGTTTTTTTTCTTCTAAAGACTAAATCTTCTAAATGAACGAGTATTCCCTTCAGACAGCGTGTATTTTAGACACTTGTTTAATTGTATTATTTTTTAAAGACAAAACTTCACACAGAGCTGTGTTTTCAAAGAGGCTCCTACCTATAAAGTGCCAGCGAGGTTAATATCGTATATTTAATATCGTGGATGATAAATTGTTTCTCCAGTGAAACATCAGATTAGTGAAACAAGGTGTATTTGAGACCCCATTGGTCCTGTCATCTTTAACATTGAACAACAGCAGAACAAGTGGCCTTGGTAAACTGACAAATATGTCATGTTAACCCTCTGGAGGCTGGGCTCATTTTCTCGATTTTACAAAACAATGTAAATTCACCTTTTAAAGGCTTTTGCATGTGACACATCCCAGTGTTTCCCCCACCATTCTATCAGGGTGAGGCCCCGCCCCCCTGAAATGTTCTCTATAGCGCCAGATTACAGCAGAAGTAATGTAAGGTTCTTTTCTTAAAGACGTCTTTGTTCTTTTATTAAACTAAATATCGTCTCTACAGCAGCATGTCATTCTGTCTCGACGTGTCGTTCACTCTTCTCGGCTCTCCGTCTCGCCGCAGAGCTCCATGCCGGCGTGTCTGCGCGCGCATCGGGCGGAGCAACAAAAAAAAGTCCCCTGCACCTTCCGCCCCGCGTCACCGACACGTCGCCCTCTGCTTCTCTGTGAATATGGAGGAGCAGACGGGAGGAAGGAGGCGGACTGCCGCGGCTTGACACTCACAGGAGTGCAACAACTTCAACGACACCGGAAGTAAACAAAGTTGCGTTAATTGCGGTAAAATATTTTAGTGTGTTAATCGCGGCCAAATTAATCGCATAGATTAACGCGTTAACGCTGACAGCCCTAATATATATATAAAGATATAAATATCTATATATATAAACATATATAATTAAAGAAATATATATATATATAAATATATATATATAAAAATATATATATATATATAAATATATATAGAAAGGAGTGTAGTACTCATGCTCTACCTTTTCTCCAACAGAACCCGGGTTTCCGATACCACCGGGAGGTCCCTGAGGGCCGTCGGCTCCTGGGGCTCCAGAGGGCCCTCGTGGACCAGGGGGGCCGGGTGGACCCTGCATGGAGGAGAGGATCCAGTTTAATAAAGAGAAACTTGTGATGCACGACGACGCAATCATACACTGCAATGTGATATATATATATATATATATATATATATATATTTATATATATAAATATATCATTATATATATATTTATATATATACATATAAATATAAATATATGAATATTTATATGTATATATATTTACATATATATAATCTATATAAATATACATATATATATGTGAATATATATATATATATACATATATATATATACATATATGAATATATATATATGAATATATATATATATATGAAAATATATACATATATATATATATATATATATATATTAGAACATGCATTTAAATATGAATATTTACTTACCATTTGGCCAACGTCTCCAGTTTCACCTTTCTCACCAGGTGGACCAGGCAGACCCTGTGGAGAGAGGGTTCATCCATTACTGTCTCCTAATGGTTCTGTATGACATCATGTCAATGTCATCATGTTAGTGACATCATGTCAATGACATCATGTGATCAGAGTTCATGGTGATTGGTCCCCCACCTGCAGCCCGACTGGACCGAGGGGTCCGGGGAATCCTCTTAACCCTTCGTCTCCCTTCTGGCCGAACAGGCCCTGCTGACCTCTGGGACCGGGCTCGCCATCTGCACCCTGAGGGAGATGAACAAAGGGGGTGGAGTCACAATCAGGAGACACGCGGCTCGGTGGGCGGTGCTGTCGGTGGGTGATGTCAGGATCTGGTACAGTACGGTGACTTTATGTTTTAGCTGTACATGGTCACGTTTAGATAAATATAATAATATTAATAATAATAATGAGGCGTCACATGACCCGAACACCCAGACTAGATACTTACAGCAGGACCGGGGGCTCCGACGGGCCCTTGAGGGCCAGTGGGACCAGGTGGACCCTGAAGACGAGGAGGAAGCACATCGAAGGGACAATCAAGTCAAAGATGTCCAAAAAATAAATAATAATTGACAGTAAAAAAGGATAAACTAACAACGTCTTCATCAACTCACATGCTCTCCTTTGTCACCCTTGCCTCCTTTTTGTCCCGACTCTCCGAGCTCCCCCTGTGAAACGACAGGAAGTGAGAGGCAAACGACAGGAAGTGAGAGGCAGATACAAAATAATGCACAATAACAACCTAAACTCAACTGCACAGCCGCCTTCTTAAATCAGTTTTATGGATAGCTCCATTACATCCAGCCGCTTCCGACACATACAGTTAACCAATGGAGAAGGGGGAGGGGCCGAACATGAGGGCTGAGTCCTCATCTCCAACCTGTTCCCAGAGTGAGGAGCGCTGCACCGTTCTTTCAATGTGGCTGGATGCATATTAATATGTGTCCAGAACCCAAAAGACATGTTCTTATAATAAAGGTCTGGAAGGACTGATGATGAGGAAGAGTCTGGATGAGTGTGAACTCATGTAATCTGCCCGGCAACAACACCGGGGATGAACTTCAAAGGACCAGAGATTATCCTCCCAGCGCCTCCACAAATGTTTGTAGAGCGGATGAGGAGTCGCCGTCGCTCCTGCATACTAACGTTGTCCCTTTCACACAACCCCCCCCCCCCCCCCCCCCAGCTTCTCCTCTCTAAAGATCCGTTCATCGATGCAAACTCTGTCAGACAGATTCCCCCTCGGAGCATTTAAGGTCGCGGGAAAGGAGACAACTCTTTGTCTTTGTGAGGCTGGAGGTGCATGAGTGTGTGTGCATTACGGTCTGTGCATGAGTGTGTGTGTGTGTGTGTTATGGTCTGTGCATGAGTGTGTGTGTGTGTGTGTGTGCATGAGTGTGTGTGTGTGCATGAGTGTGTGTGTGTGTGCATGTGTGTGTGTGTGCATGAGTGTGTGGATGTGTGTGTACATGTGTGTAACCCACCTTGTCGCCGTCCTCTCCAGATGGTCCCGGGGGTCCTCCAGGTCCCGGCAGACCCACAGGGCCTTGAATACCGTCTCTACCAGCTGGGCCTTGAGGTCCTTTCTCTCCCTGAAATAATATTTTTGTCATCAGACGTTTGAATCTGAGATCTTCATCTTCATCTTCACACACGTTGTTTACGTCTTATTAACGCTCTTACCGGGCCTCCTTTCTCTCCGGAGGGTCCTGGGGGTCCCTGGGGACCAGAACGTCCGGGTAGTCCTGTAGGACCCGCTGAGCCAGCAGGACCCCGTTCTCCTGGAGAACCCTGCAGAGGAACCATCATCATCATCATCATCATCATCATGGTCCAACCCCTAGAGATGCTGCTATCGGCTGATAGGCTGCTGGGGGACGTTTAGGATACACTGAGCACCTCTCTCCTCTCCTCTCTCCTTATGGACGTTTAGGATACACTGAGCACCTCTCTCCTCTCTCCTTATGGACATTTAGGATACACTGAGCACCTCTCTCCTCTCATCTCTCCTTATGGACGTTTAGGATACACTGAGCACCTCTCTCCTCTCCTCTCTCCTTATGGACGTTTAGGATACACTGAGCACCTCTCTCCTCTCCTCTCTCCTTATGGACGTTTAGGATACACTGAGCTCCTCTCTCCTCTCCTCTCTCCTTATGGACGTTTAGGATACACTGAGCACCTCTCCTCTCCTCTCTCCTTATGGACGTTTAGGATACACTGAGCACCTCTCTCCTCTCTCCTTATGGACGTTTAGGACACACTGAGCACCTCTCTCCTCTCCTCTCTCCTTATGGACGTTTAGGATACACTGAGCACCCCTCTCCTCTCCTCTCTCCTTATGGATGTTTTAGGATACACTGAGCACCTCTCTCCTCTCCTCTCTCCTTATGGACGTTTAGGATACACTGAGCACCTCTCTCCTCTCCTCTCTCCTTATGGATGTTTAGGATACACTGAGCACCTCTCTCCTCTCTCCTTATGGACGTTTAGGATACACTGAGCACCTCTCTCCTCTCCTCTCTCCATATGGACGTTTAGGATACACTGAGCACCTCTCTCATCTTCTTACTACTAACTCTGCCTCCTCCCGGAGTCTTTGTGGCTTCACGTCTCATAGGGTCCATCGGACCTGGCTGTGTCTGACGATATGGACTATGGAAGGTACGGAGACAGGATGTGGAAGGTGTAGTGTACTCACGGCAGGGCCAGGTGGTCCGTGAGGTCCTTCGCTCCCTTTCAAGCCGTGAGCCCCCTGAGGAAGAAAGAAACCGAGGCGTGAGGAAACACAACGCAGGGAGCAGCTACTAACTCATCATCTTTTAGAGGAACAGGTGCGTCGGATCATTTCAGGGCCGAGAGTTCAAAACGGAAAAAAAGCCTGCTGCCATTTTAATTTTAACGAGTTCTCAGTTGAAATAAATTGTGTGAATTGCATAACGAGCACGACGTGACTTTGTAGAGTTATAATATAATATAAAAAATCATTGTTCTCTTCTGCAGCCCACTCAGGGACCAGTTAACCAGAGACTTATGAGCCCAGGACTGTTATGCAATAGCCGAGCTGTGAGGAGCTGAAACATGAACACTCACCACGGGGCCGGGCAGTCCTCTCTCTCCTGGGAACCCTCGGGGTCCTGGGGGGCCGTCCTTACCTGCCGGGCCAGCGGGACCGAAGTCGCCCTGAAGGGTAAAAGCACAGCGGTGTGAGGGGGGGGAGGGGTCTCGTGGTCACATGACCCACATTACACTCATGACCCACATTACACTCAGCAACGTTGAAGTACGACGCTGAAGAAAATACATGTTAGTCAAATATTAAAGTCACCTTGGCTCCTTCTTTCCCTGCAGCTCCCGGTAGACCCTGTTCACCAGGTGGGC
Organism: Pseudoliparis swirei; assembly: GCF_029220125.1. NCBI lineage: Eukaryota > Metazoa > Chordata > Actinopteri > Perciformes > Liparidae > Pseudoliparis > Pseudoliparis swirei. The sequence continues at coordinate 16,133,838 of NC_079402.1, read as the reverse complement.
CCGGGGGTCCAGGGTGACCTCGATCTCCCATTGGTCCAGTTTCACCTGTTGGTCCCTACAATAAATAATAAATACATTTTAAATATATATATATATCAATAATCCTAGCTCCACTACAGCTATGAAACCCAGTTGCGGAGGAGGTGTGAAGAAGATGAACTACAGGAAGAGGAAGACTGTGAGCACCGTCAGCACTTCTATACCAAAAAGATGTTACAATTGCCACATCTATTACGCAACATGGCGTGGAGAAGCGGAGCATTCGCTGCGTGGGAGGCCGACTGGTCATTAAGGCCACAACGGGGGGAGGGGGGGGAGGGGTGGGCGGGGGGAGTCTGTTGAAGGCCTCTGCATAATGCACCAAGAGCCCGGCGCTGATACGAAAGAGGATAAACAACGCTTATGTCACGGCTCGTGAGGTATAAAGGTATGAGGATGAATAGTTTTACTGGTGCACACTGGGTAACTTATTAAAACTAATTTGAGAGCCGGAAGAAGACAAATCGATATGCGACCGAGACTCACCTGAAGTCCGACCACGCCGGGGGGGCCAGGGTGGCCGGTCTTGCCTTGGAATCCCTGTTTAGGACAGGAGAGAAAAAGCACACGGGTCCATCACCACATCACGGACACAACAGACGGGGTGCAGGCAGAAGAACAGAGGAACCCAGGAACCGGGTCACTCACCGTCTCTCCTCTCTGTCCAGGGTGTCCGGGCAGTCCGTCTTTGCCTGAAGGACCCTGAGGAACACCAGTACATGTATTAGTGTCAGTGTGAGGAACACCAGTACATGTATTAGTGTCAGTGTGAGGAACACCAGTACATGTATGAGTGTCAGTGTGAGGAACACCAGTACATGTATGAGTGTCAGTGTGAGGAACACCAGTACATGTATGAGTGTCAGTGTGAGGAACACCAGTACATGTATGAGTGTCAGTGTGAGGAACATCAGTACATGTGTCAGTGTGAGGAACACCAGTACATGTATGAGTGTCAGTGTGAGGAACATCAGTACATGTATGAGTGTCAGTGTGAGGAACACCAGTACATGTAGTGTCAGTGTGAGGAACACCAGTACATGTATGAGTGTCAGTGTGAGGAACACCAGTACATGTATGAGTGTCAGTGTGAGGAACACCAGTACATGTATGAGTGTCAGTGTGAGGAACACCAGTACATGTATTAGTGTCAGTGTGAGGAACACCAGTACATGTATTAGTGTCAGTGTGAGGAACACCAGTACATGTATGAGTGTCAGTGTGAGGAACAGGAAGGGAAAGGCATGATGGGTTTATTGCGGGGGAAGGGGACACACACACACACACACATGTATTACATGTTCTCATTGTGGGGACTCGCCAGTTATTTAGGCGAAGAAATGTGAACAATTGTATGTCCCCACATTTCAGGATTTAGTTTGTGGTCCACCAAAAGTCATGAAAACAAGACTGTGTGTGTGTGTGTGTGTGTGTGTGTGTGTGTGTGTGTGTGTGTGTGTGTGTGTGTGTGTGAGACTCACAGGAGGTCCCTTTGGTCCTGGGAAGCCTGTTGGTCCTTGAGGACCTGGCAGACCCTGAAAACCCACAAGAGAAAGATTCCTGGTCAGTAAATCGCTCGATTTGGACCCGTGATGAGAATGAGATTATAACCGCGTGACGGACACGTACCCTCTCGCCGAGCGGTCCCGGGGGTCCGTCGTTTCCAGAGTTACCCTGAAGAGACACAAGGAGGAGTGAGCGCTGAAGTCGTACCACAAAACACGATAAAAAAGATGGCGGTGGCGGCGGCGATGATGAAATCTCCGTCGCACCTTTTGTCCGGTTTTCCCCGTCGGGCCCCTCGGTCCTCTCTCTCCTCGAGGTCCCTAGAAAGACACACAAACAAGTGCTTTTTTTAATTCGTAGCGAGCGTCCGAAGACACGTCAGGTGACCTGAACACGAATCCCCCCTCCTTAGATGAACGGCCATCTTTTTTCTTCTTCTTTCACAACTCCACCTGACCATCTGACCACGAGCTGCTGAGTAAGACTCACCGTCGGTCCTCTTTGTCCGCGTGGGCCAGACCTTCCTGCTGTTCCCTGTGGACACACACACACACACACACACACATTTTAAATTGTGGCAGCAGACGGACACATTTGCAAACAGATCTCAACAGAATTAGGGCGATTCAGGAGCTCTGTGATCATAATTTAAACAGGAATTGTGTATTATCATGGATCGTGCCGAGTGCCTCGTCTAAGAATGAACAAATTATACAACAATGCGTCATGAAATTATCGTAAAGCAATATTACTATTGCTACTATTATTATTCATGAGAAATACAATTAGATCTTGTGTGTAGTTCTTAGTTTCTCCGGAACTACTTTATGGTACTTTTATGCCCTTCACGTACCCGAGTTCCCTTCTCTCCGTTGGCGCCTGGGAAACCTTGGAAACCTTGAGATCCCTTTTGCGAGAAGAAGAGAGCAAATTCATTATTTAATGAGAGACAGAGCTTAAATATTATATCCCCGGGAGATACCCCGAGCATATTAAAATGCAGCAGGGGATGGAGTGAGACACCGAAAGGCTCTTTGATCAGGAAGCTTCCAGCGGGTCAAACCCCTCCCCCCCGGGGCTGGAGGATGAGCCGGTACCTTCGGTCCTTGTCTTCCTGGGTATCCGGGCAATCCGGGGACTCCAAGTTTACCCTGTTGTTGAGAAAAAAGACAAATTAAAAACACGGGCGGTCCTAATTGATTACGAGATGTAGCACAAGGTTTATTTATTTATTTATTTATTTACTGTCCTTCTGGTCAGTTCCACACAATTGCGGACATTCGATATTTAGCCGACGACACCCTGCTATTAATCTGACTTTATGCAAGGACTGGTTGTCGTTATGCAAAAAAAAAAAATAGAATCAATGTTTAATACGGGCGTTCCTAATTGATTACAAGAGGACTTTATTAAATTCCCACGTTGTGTAAATTCGTTATTTAGCCGACGACACCCTGGTATTCATCTGACTTTATGCAAGAGATATGTCGGATTTTAATGGGAAAAAAATAATAGAATCAACAGTAGAAAGTTGACCACAGAGTGGCAAGAAAAGCACCTCGGAGGAATGCCTCAGGGGCTTTTTGGACAACAGCTTAGCAGGCGTTCAATTTAACAACAAAGAACCACTTTGGTTTAACAGCTTTCGGATCGCCGTTCAGACGAGAACGATCGGAAAATATATATTCTCTTTGCCGAGCCCTTGCTGAGCTCTCCTCCCGCGGGTGTTTGAGTCGAGGAGCTCACCTTCTCGCCGTTTGTTCCCAGCGGACCAGAATCTCCTGGGAGACCCCATCGACCCTTTGGCCCCTCGGGACCGTCCTCTCCTCGAGGCCCTGAAGGTCCGAGCTCTCCCTGGAAAAGCACAGAAACCACACGATGTATATATACTTCAAAAATATAATAAACCTCAACACATACTTTATTAAGTGAATTTTCCTTTATAGGAAAATAAATGTCTTGAGTGTATTTTACATAAACCATAAAAGAATCAATAGAAACAAAATTGTGCTAATTTATACATTTTCTTCACAATATTTTGTTCATGCAATAATTGTGGGTTTATTTAAATATGTGTATTTTAATAAGTTCTGTAAACTTAATACATAAGAACATTTTTTTGGTTCTTTAACTCCACTATTTCCTTTTTATAGAGATATACTTAGGATTTGAACCCACACGCTCAGGAGCATTAATAACCAGGAAGTCCATACGTTTTCATACGAGTCACAACTTTTCTCTCGTAAAGCAAACGAGTTGCAAAAGTGGAAAGTTTGCATAAAAATAATCAAGTCGAGTTATTTCCCTCTCGCCCGCCCGCCCCTCAGAGAAGTGAGCGAGCCCTTCATCGCCGGCTAAATGACGGGAGACAAACTCGCTTCGACAAGCAGCCGCTGCTGCGGAGACCCAGTGTGTGTGTGTGTGTGAGAGAGGTTGCTAGTTAAAGGCCTGTTGGGAGGTGCACACACACACACACACACACACACACACACTCAAGTACACATAAAAACGTCATCAAGCAAACTGCACTTGACTCACACTTGCAAGCTCATCAAAGAGAACACTTTAAATTAACCACGCACACGCACAAACACACACACACACAAGTCATTTAGATTCTACTCCACGTGTGGCCTCCTCTTTCATGTGCATCTGCTCCATCTCCAGAGTCTCTCTCTTGGGTTTGAGATTCCTCCCTCCTTTCGGTATCCAGCTATAGACAGCCTGGTCCGGGATTGGGGGGGGAGGGGGGTTTCGGGGGGGGGGGGGGATTGATGTTTGAAACATGAGCGAGTTATGTTTCTCACTGTAAAAAAAACCACTTTCCGTCCTGCTTGACATTGTAAATCCTGAATGCAGTTTGCAGGAGGACATCACCTGCACCTGTCAAACTTCCCCTTTAAGTTTATGTGACACACACACACACACACACAGCTGGCTCTAGGAGCGACACCTCATGTTTGCTCATTACCCACAATCCCACAGCAGTCACCGAGGCGTTAGGCCTCGGGGGGCTAACGCCTACAGAGTGGCTGGTGTCACTGAGGTCAGAGGTCAGAGGTCGCCCTAACTGTCGTCTCATTGGTCACATGGCTCTGAAACGAAAAAGAAGCCTTACCCGGTCGCCCTTGAGGCCCATGTCTCCCTTGAAGCCGGGGAAGCCGTCTTCTCCCTGGCAGAGAGGAGGAAGGAGGTGAGGAGGTGTGGAGGAGGATGCGGCAAAAAGGACAGAGGATGGATACAACAATACGTGTGTTGAAAGCATTTTGTGTGTTATTAATCTGCGGAGGCACACTCAAAGGCGAGTGAACACACACACACACACACACGGATGTAGAGTCTATGGCGAGATACCCTGTTGCCATAGAAACTCTCTCTCTCTCTCTCTCTCTTCCGTACCAGCATCAGTTTAACAGGATTTCTTTGATATCATCATCGGCGTGAAAACGTTCCGCGCAGATATTTATTTAGCGTAATTCATCCAAAACGCTTCGATCCAGAGTCTCTTCCTTCCGCTCAGGAAATTAAGGCCGAGCTCTCTTACCTTTCCACCCTTGTGTCCTTTCAGTCCTCGCACGCCATCCGCGCCCTGCGACGTAAGAACAGACGTCTCACGAATAACACAGAGGCCTCGGAAATAATGGCGTTTAAATTGAGATAATAGGCAATTATTGCAGGGTTACGACATCACAGATGTGTTTATTAGCGGTCCATAATCGATAAATCATCTCACCTTCACGCCTCGGGGCCCGGGATAACCAATGGGTCCTTGAGGACCAGCAGGGCCCTGGGGAGAGAGAGGTTTAGCGAGAGCTTGTAGCACACACACACACACACAGTTGGTGCTAATGCTATCCACATTTATGCAAAATGTTTTCTGCAAATGTTTGTGAACTAGGACAAAGGGAAATCTCGAAACGATGGAATACACTCAGGAAATCACTAATTGCGAGTTTTGAAAAGTAAGAAAAGAAAAGAGGAAGAAATAAAGCTCACCAGGTGTCCTTTCTCTCCATTAGGCCCCTCCTTTCCGGGGTGACCCTGTGAATAATTCAGAGAAACATTATTGAATCTCATCTTGGGATAATTACAAGCATAAACACTCACAACATAACTGAGGGATGAAGGCTGTATCCACGTGGAGGGTAGGAACATGAGGCTTCTGAGTGGGTTTTCTAGCCCAATGGAGGCGCCAACGGCTTCAAACCTTCACAATACATTACACACAAACTCTACACGAGTATATGTAAACACAAAATGCAGATGACGCAAAAAAAATACAAGTCTGATAAGGATGTCGGGTAAAAAAAATGTAAAAAGCAAGAAAATTGATCTTAATTGAGTCTCTGATGGGTTCTGGTGTAATGTGAGAGACGGAGAAGGAAATAGATGCTAGGAAGGAAAGAGGAGAGGGCAAAGGAGGGAGGGTTAGGAGATGGAGAGAGAGAATATTGCGGTCGATGGAGGAGTCAACACGTGGATGAATAAAGATAAGTGTGTCAACGGCGGAGAGCGATTCCTAATTCATGAAGACTCTGAAAGCCATTAGAGGACCACGAGGAATCGCCCGCTGTCCACTCTCCTCCATCTCCAATTCCTCTTCTTCACCACAAGCACATTTATATTCCACACCGATTCTTCTTCTGCTTCTTCTTCTCTCTTTCGGCCGTGAGCACAGTTATTCATTTTTCAATGTTTCTTTATTCCGTTAGCATAGTTTTTCATATTTCAATGTCTCTTTCGGTCGTTAGCGTAGTTATTCATATTTCAATGTCTCTTTCTTCCGTTGGCATAGTTATTCTTTCTTTCGTTACCGTAGTTATTCATATTTCAATGTCTCTTTCTTCCGTTAGCATAGTTATTCATATTTCAATGTCTCTTTCGGCCGTTAGCTAATTGTTCATATTTCAATGTCTCTTTCTTCCGTTAGCATAGTTATTCATATATCAATGTCTCTTTCGACCGTTAGCATAGTTATTCATATTTCAATGTCTCTTTCGGCCGTTAGCTAAGTTATTTATATTTCAATGTCTCTTTCTTCCGTTCGCATAGTTATTCATATTTCAATGTCTCTTTCGACCGTTAGCATAGTTATTCATATTTCAATGTCTCTTTGGGCTCGCGTGTCAACGCGGCGGTGAGGTGAGCATGTGCACACGTGGATATGCTTTCGGACAAATAATCCTCTCGGCGTTGTCGTTAAGACGTCAGTGTTCGCTTTTCACAGTTATGAGAAATTATCCTTAGAATGAGAGGAGCTTTTGCCGTTGTTATTATTTGTATCTTTTATTTTTTTATTTACTTTTATTTTTTCTGTTTTACTTTCCTGTTTTGTCCTTTACAAATATAAACTTATTGACGAATACAAATTAAAATACTTGTTATTTGATCCCTGTATAACATATTGTGTATTTTCATCAATAAAGTTAATATATATATATATATATAATTTTATTTTTTAAAGAATGAGAGTAGCATATATTACTTCAGACATGTGGGATGTTATGAACTCACCGGAGGGCCATCTGCTCCTGGCATTCCCGGCAAGCCTGGTTTACCTGTAGGACCCTAGAGATAACAGACAAGGTGTCAGGACCAATGAGAACTCGCTGAGTAAGGCAGCACGGAGAGGTCAGAAGGTCACGCTGTTGTTTTGAGCTCACCGCTAACGCCGGAATGCTAACTCCCTTCTTGAAGTAAACAAATCGACTCCGTAGTTAATTACATTTCTGCTCATCAAATACCACTATACGCCCTTCTAATTATTCATTTGCAAATCAGGGGAAACATAATATCTGCATTATTAATCCGTTCAAAAACAAACTGGACACCCTCCACATAAACAGGCAAATGTGATTTAAACCCACGAAATTGGATTAAAATGCATCGGGATTGAAAATCTGTCCACGGTGCACAACGTCTGCATAAATGTGCCATAAGCATTTCTGAAGCTGCATACGAGCAACTCGGCTTTACAGCTCATGCAGATAAATAGAGACGATTTCATGCAATTTTCATACGATTTTTGGGTCTGCGTTTATTAACAAGCGGCGTGTTTCACAGACCTTGTTTCCCGGAGGCCCGATGGCTCCTTGGGGCCCCGCGAGTCCCTGAGGAAAGAAAAAGAGGGGGGAGAAAAATGCTCAGAACTATTTATTTGATGGATGGAGAAGGAACATCAAAATGGCGGATAACCTGTTGGTCACTCACCTGGGTACCTGAGTTGCCTTGCTGTCCAGGAGGTCCTGGCTCTCCTTGAGGTCCCTGATGGATAAAAAAAAGAGTTAATTTTAGAAATCTTATAATGAATACTTTAAATTATTCAGTTGACTTTGAAACCTCGCTCATAAAGGAACGAGGGACGTGTTGCTCTGTGAGGTCCATTAAAGATGAAATGCTTCTCTCAACAGATATGAATCAGAAGCCATCCGACTATTACTGTCTTATACCTAAATTAGCACAATGTCTTGCTCGACACACACACACACACAACACACACACACACACACTAACACCCACACACACCGGAACAGAACAAGCTGCTCTCATTACGGCCGAGCACTACAGGAAATGGAGATGATGGTGGATTGCTCCAAGTATCCTCTGATTGTACTGGTGTGTATGTGTGTGTGTGGGGGGGGGAGGTGTATTACATGCTCACATTGTGGGGACTCGCCATTTATTTAGAGGAAGAAATGTTGAAAATTGCATGTCCCCACATTTCAGGATTTGGTTTGTGGTTCCCCAAAAGTCATGAAAACAAGACTGTGTGTGTGTGTGAAAGAGAGGGATTAAAGGATCAAATAAAAAAGGACAGTCACACACACACACACAGGAACAGACAAGCTGCTCTCATTACGGCCAGGCGCTACAGGAAATGAAGATGATGGTGGACTGCTTCAATGGGCCTTAACAAGTATCCTTTGACTGTGTGTGTTAGTGTGAGAGGGATTCAAGGAGAACATGTTTAAAAGAGGACAGTCTGCGACAGCTGTTTTTTTCTGTGTGTGTGTGGGGGGGGGGGGTTTCTGGGAAAATGAGAATTCCGGATACAGAATATTGTCTTTTGATCCACTTCCTGCTTGACTTACGATGTTTCCTTTGGGTCCAGAGTGGCCGTCCATTCCAGTCACGCCCTGCAGCATTGGAGATTAACACAATGTTCACCACACACACACACACACACACATATATATATATATATATATATATATATATATATAAAGGGCTGAAACGGTCTGGGTTTCGGGTTAACACTTTGGGCTTTCGTTGCATTTTTTTCTGCGTCTATGATTTATTGCCTGTGATATGTCGACATGCTGCACAGAGATATGAGAGCAACATGAGCTGCTTGATTGATGCGCGCTGTCCGTGGTAAATAAAATCAGTTGAAACAGCATTCAACGTTTGTCTGAAAACGCTGAAGCTTAACTCAATAACGCGTTCTACTTCTTCGTGTATGCTGTCTGGACTATATTGAGTTCTATATTTCCCTGTTGGGTGTTGCAGTGGATTTTGTTTTATGAGTTGGGTTAACAACAAAAAAAGACAGAAAAACATGATTCTTCTCTCTAAACAGTGAATCTATTGTACCGGCGTGGACAAGGGGAGAGGAGGGTATACGGTGACTCACGGGGGGTCCTGGGGGTCCCTGAGGTCCTTTGGGTCCCAGCAAACCACGGGGCCCCTAGAGGGGGAGGAAAAAAGATAAGAGTTTGAGAGAATGATATTACACAACCTGTCAACGGCTTGATGGATTAATAAACGCTCAGGTTTCACCAAAATTCTACTTCTGGAAACAACCTGATGCCCCAAAATGTCCTTGAGGATATTCCACCGTATAAGATTGTGAAGGAAAGAGTTTTTTTATTTGTATCTTTCCTTTACCACATTAATTCCTCACAGATACGCCTGTCAGACATCTCTTTACATTCCTGTGCTTTGCCTCATAGCTACCGTTACCTAAGAAGACCTGTTGTCTCCGTCAGTGTGCATGCAAACCAATGTAGCACCCCCTAGTGGACAGAATACATCACTACAGCAGCTATGGAGGGATTTTGTGTCGGTTTCTCTTTCTTCCTCCTTCTCCTCCTCCTCCTCCGTGGGGAATATCCTGCCTCAGTGAGTGGGAGGCTACGATAACACGCTTGATGTGAGCTCCTCTTGCTCAGATGAGCAACTAGCAAAGCCTCCTCAACACACACTTTACAGCAATGCAACGCCATTTATGTGAATATGAACGACGGCTGCGGTCTGCAGACGATATCTTTCTATATATATCTGCATCAAATGGTTGTTAATACTGAAGTGAGCACTCACTGATTCACCGGGAAGTCCCCGGGGCCCGATCTCTCCATCATCTCCCTGGGAAATAAGAGAGATAGCGGTCAGGGTGTGGAACAGAGCGATAGTGTGTGTGTGTGTGTGTGTTATGGGAGAGATAATAGCTCAGAGGAAAAGGCGGGAAAGAGGGGAATGTGTGTAACGAGGAGGGTGAGAAGGCAGATACAGGTGTGCAGAGATAAAAACGACTCCAGAAGAGATCATACATGAGCTGAGTGGTGAAAGACATAGAGAGGTGACTTTGGTGAGAGGTCAGAGTTCATATCTGACTTCCTGCAGGATTAAGAGGTGAGAAACATCGGACTCGAGCGTACACGAGACGCTGCTTCTCTAAAATGAAAAATGGTCAAAATGAAAATTGTGATTTATTTTTATTCCTTACCCTTTCTCCGTCCTCTCCATGACCCCCGTAAGGTCCGGAAGGTCCAGATTCGCCCTGCAACAACAAAAGTGTGAAGATGTAACCGCGGCAACGCGTAGGTAAAACACAGGGTTCATACACATGTTGACCAATGGGTGTCCAGGACTTTTCCAGGACTTTAAACCAAATATCCATGACCAAACATTTTGTGAAATTTCGGTGTTTATACATGAAAAAGTGATAAATGTTGTATTTAAACTAAGAATGAGGATTCCAAAGCATACAGTGTATATATATATATATATACATAGGATATTTCTGTAATGCAATTAAAAAAAAAAAATGCAAAACAAATATCATCACAATTCAACTAAAATATTGCAAGCCTTTTATTCTGGATTTATTGCCTGATATGGTTTTACAACAAGAAAACTCAAATATCCTATCTCTAAATATTAGAATATCATGAAAAGTATACTAGTAGGGTATTAAACAAATCACTTGAATTTAATTATTATTAAAAAAAAACACAAGGGTTTCCTGAGCCTTGACAAACACTCAGCTGTTATAAATCTTTTTTATATATAAATATTCATATATATATATATAGTGTAAATTAACACGCTATATATATAGTGTACATTAACACAGTATATATATATATGTATATATATATATATAGTGTAAATTAACACATAAATATAACAATTTTCCATGACTTTTCCAGGCCTGGAAATAATAACCATTTGAAAATTCCATGACTTTTCCAGGTTTTCCCTAACCATATAAACCCTGTAAGTGTAAAACACACTTTAAAAAAAAGAAAAAAGAACTTACTCTGTGTCCTTTTTCACCGGGAAGTCCGGACAGGCCGTCGAACCCTCGGTCTCCCTGGAGAGAGAAACAACACGAGATGCTTTATGAAGGTGGTCTACGAGATGCTTTATGAAGGTGGTCTACGAGATGCTTTATGAAGGTGGTCTTATGAGATGCTTTATGAAGGTGGTCTACGAGATGCTTTATGAAGGTGGTCTACGAGATGCTTTATGAAGGTGGTCTACGAGATGCTTTATGAAGGTGGTCTTATGAGATGCTTTATGAAGGTGGTCTTCGGGGTACCTTGGGTCCAGACTGCCCCGGCATGCCTCTGGCACCGTCGGATCCAGAGCGACCCTGGAAAGATCACAAGTTACGCGGCGCGCCTCATAGCGGTGCGATGAAGACTACGATGTTTTCGGCTTTTAAATACAAATGTGAGTTATCATGTTGTCATGTCTTTGCTTACCCGTCTGCCGGGCTTTCCGGAGGGTCCATAACCACCCAGAGGTCCACGTGGTCCCTGAAATATAAAAAAACAGTGAGATTACACTCTGAAGAATCTTATTTTTAAGCATCTTAATTTTAAATTTAAATTTTATTTTGCACAATTCAAACAATAAGATAAAAATCCCAATAGAGATAAATGAATATCAAAGTACAGGAAGAGAAAAAAAGCCAACAGGGATTATTTAAATGTATATATATATATACATAAATATATATATACACATATAGAAATATAAATATATATACATATATGTGAATATATATATATATATATATATATTCAATTTTGAAAGGGTTGAAAAAATAATGACTTTGAATGAATAAAACTCTACAATATTTTAACAATTAATTTGTACAGGTTCACACATTTTCAGGTTCAGGTTTCCGTTATGTCTTTCAGAAATAAAAAATAAAATAAAATCTTTCCGCTCTAATATCTCTACATACCTGAAGGCCTCCATCTCCAGACTCCCCCTTCAGTCCCGATACCCCAGGAGGACCCTAAGAAAACAAACACACACACATTAAAGGACACTAAACCAATACAAGTGTGTATTATAACTGTGTTATAATCCGTACACACCAGAGGGCCGGACCTGCCAGTCAAACCCATCGGACCTGAAGGACCGCGCATCGCCATCTGAACACAGGAGGGAGAGGACACACGTATATAAATAAAAATATATATACGTATATGTTTAACATTGAAAGCTGTTCATGCAGCTGATGTATGATCAAATATAACATGGATTTTGCCATGTGTGTGTGAGTGTGTAAGTGTATTTATGTCTGTGTGTGTGTGTGTGTGTGTGTGTGTGAAATTGCACATTCATTATTCATGCTGATGAGCAACGGGGGTAATAAAATGTGAGAATGAAATAAAGAAAAAGAAATGTAACAATGAGAAGAGAAATAGTAGAAATGATGTGTGTCTATAAAAAAAGTTTATTCTTCAAAATATGGCAAATAAATAGTGAGTTGTTTTGTGTGTGTGTGTGTGTGTGTGAGCTGTTACCCTGGCCTGCTGCATGATGGCCTGCATCTGGGACTCCTGCGCTGATATTTGAGGTGCCTTCTGATTGGAGTCGCCTCCGGAGCTGAACCTGAACTGTGGAGGGAGTCACGAGGTTTGAGGAAACAACCGCTGCGGCAACATTAATATTTAACTACAACCTACTCCTGGCAATGCCTTCGATATTTCTTCCAATACGGCATATCCCCCCCCCCCATCTCCAGAAGCTCTGTGCGGCGGACGCTGAGCCCGTCTCGAGGTTCGAGTTATACTGGCATCTGGTGGCGAGAAGCCGGCATTGCACCGCGGGGCGGACACATCCAGGAATGTGAGTCCTCCGGATGGCTTTCAACGTTGTTACCGAGAGGCAAAATATAAACATCAGGGATCAGAGCCTCAGCAGCTCACCCACCATCGGGAAAATATACGCACAACTGTAAACTGCAAATTAAATTAAATATTGGCCCTTCCTTTTGCTGTCACAATCACATACATGCAGGTTTTTTTTACTTCCTCTTCATCCCTCCTCCTCTGATACGCCTTTCTTTACCCACATTCCTGTGCGCCATCGAGCCGTGAACAGAATGTTCCGCCACATCAAATTGTGGACGAGCGAGGGCCGGGGGTGGGGGAGAGAGAGAGCGAGCCCTGCGATCGGGGAACCACATGATGTACTCGTGGCACAAGGCCTCGTCGCGTTAGGGGTCGATTCTATTCCATTATATTATTATATTATGATATTATTTTCAACACGGAGCCGTGAGCGTGCTCTGAAACAACGATGCGTGTTTCCCAGCAGCTCCAGGATCAGATTTCAAAGCCGGCACCAGAACCGAGTCCTCCGGGCTCCGGTCCAGACACAAGCTCACATCTGTACAACTAATCAGATCCCGTCGGACATCTTTTGGGAGACAGCGCAGGAAGTTGATAGCGCTGCCGCGTGAGTTCGCTTCCTGTCTAGTAGCCAGACGACTTCCTGGAAGGACACGCGATACGACATCTTGGGTGTTGGCGGGGGAAGAAAAAGCATGTGGCATGAGTTAAAGTATTAAATAAACCCATTTTGAGTCCATGGAGCCAGAACAACTGGGAAGGGGTGTTATCCGAGTTATCCAACGTACCACCAGGGGGCGCTAAAGCATGACTCCCTCTGAACGGGCCCTTCAAAGGAAACCCTTGCATTCCACCGCGCTGTAAACCACATGTCAGAGTTATTGATAACACCGAGCGGGTTGCGTCATATTTGGCTTCCAACTAAGCGAAACACGCCGTCGTCAAGCCGCACGGGGAGAAATGTTTTACGTGTCTCCGTAAACATGGCACCGCTCGGCGCTCCCGACTTTTATCTTTTATTTCTACTTTTATCTTCTCGTTTTCTTTTTGTGCTAACACATGTAATCTACTCACAGGCAGCATCAGCACCGTTCCGGGACTTCCCGGCAAACCGTCGGCACCGGCAAGACCAGAGCGACCCGGAAGACCCTTTGCATGGAAAATAACACACACACACACACACACACACACAGGGGACGAAGAACATGTGGTTAGTTTCTGTATTCTAAGAGCTATTAGAAAAATCTGTGCGACACACATATAAAATATTAAACACACACACCCTCTCTCCAGAATCTCCAGAACTGCCTGGTGGGCCAGAAGCACCTGGGGGTCCGGGGAGACCCTATGTTCAGCAAAAGATCTCATTTAACACACACACACACACACACACACATGTACATACATGCACAATGCATCACGAGGGACACAAAGTCGTAACTTCTCTTTTGCTTTATCTTGCAAAGTGGTCACACATGGGGGAGAGGAATGCATGAGGCAATAACGAGGGGGGGACCGGAGCGGGTCTGTCGATCTGGACCCGGCCTCCGCGGGACCTCCATCTGCAGGGGGTCCAGAGCAACGCGGTCTGGAGGAACCGTTCTAGATACATAATGGAGTCCTTCAACATCTGGGCGAGTCCATATCTCGTCTTCGGGGGGGAGGGGGAGGGGGGGGGGCGTTCGGGCCGCTCCCTTTTGCATTACAAGCCGGGGTGGTGGGGGGGGGGTTTACAGAAAAGCACTAAAACTTAAATGTTTTTCCTCTCCGCAGGACGCAGCAAGCACGGAGCAGAACGACTGAAACCGTAGAGCAGAGAGAGAGAGAGAGAGAGAGAGATGACGAGACAAGGAAGAGAGAAAGAGAGAGAGGAAGTCAAGAAGGAGACACTTACTGCCGGCCCTTCAGGCCCAGACGGACCCTCCACCAGCATCCCCTGAAACGACACGAGCACAGACACCGTCAGTCCTGGGCGGGGAGAGGATAGGGGGGGGGGGGGCACGCCCAGACACACCTTCCTATCAAAGACCCCCCCTCCCCCCCTCCCTCCCTCAGTGCATTCCTGCCTGTCGTTTTGTGCGATGAACCGCCTGCAGACATCGATTTATTCACAGCTGACGGAGGAACAGATGTTTGTTCTCCCGGTCTCTCTCCCTTATAGCCCCCGTTTCACCTCCGATTACCTGAGATGTTCATGTGTGTACGGTTGCTCTTGCTCTTGTTGTTGTTGTTGTGTTGTTACGAGGAACACACACGGCATCATAACTCTTCTGTGGTTTCCCTCGACTGTCCTCTCAGATGTCTTCATCGTACAGTCACTGCACTGGATCTCTGAGGCCCCGAGGACACGCCCTCATCTCGCCTGCAGCGCGCGTGTGTGTGTGTGCGTGCGTGTGTGTGTGTGTGTGCGTGTGTGTGTGTGTGTGTGTGTGTGATCCTCTTTCTGCGGTGTGTGTAAGCAACATGTTTAGACGTTCTGAGGCTCACTAGCGGTGTGTGTCCTCGGTGGCGTCTGTTTGACATGAAGCAGCTGTACGAGGTGTGTGTGTTCAGAGGGCGTCGGCCTCACCTGTGAGGGTCTGAATAAAGGTGGGATGGGGGATGTGTGTGTGTGTGTGTGTGTGTGTGTTAGCTTTGAAAAGGAGTTTCCTGCTCACACGTCTTTGTCCTCTCTCTCTTCCCTCCATCTCTACATGTGCATGTTTACACACCAACACACACCAACACACACTGTGTTTACTTCTGTGTGTGTTTGCTCTCCAAATGTTTAGCCCAGAGGTCTGAGGCAGCTTTAGGATTCTCATCCAGAAGTGAGAGGATGATTGTGTTTGGACACACACACACACACACACACACACACACACACACACACACACACACACACACACTGGGCCTACATCTGCTGTTCACATACTCACAGGCTCAATGATAGCAGGCTCTCCCTTCTGTCCCTTCTCTCCACGGGCTCCGTCGACCTGCTCACACACACACACACACACACACACACGTCATCATCAGCCGACCCCTCCTCTCCGACGCCACGACGTCATCGTCTTCCGGACCGGGTTGCTCTTTGTCACCTGTCCGTAGTACTGGTCGGTGACGGCGGGCAGGATCTTGCCCTCCTTCTCGTTGTAGTTCAGGTCGCCGTAGTCGTAGTACAGGTCCAAGTCGTCGTAGTCGGGGACGAGGTCCTCCTTGAAGCCGTAGTCCAGATCCGCGTAGTCGCCGTCCACGCCGTCCACGCCCACGCCTCCCGCGCCGGCGCCGGCCGAGTCGCCTCCGGTGGTGGAAGATCCTCCCAAGGAGACGGAGCCGTCTCCGGTAGAGCCGCCCCCGATGGTGATGGTAGAACTGCTGCTGCTGCCACCTCCACCTCCACCTCCAAGGTTGATAGTGCTGCTGCTGCTGCTGCCACCTCCACCTCCAAGGTTGATAGTGCTGCTGCTGCTGCTGCCACCTCCACCTCCACCTCCAAGGTTGATAGTGCTGCTGCTGCTGCTGCTGCCACCTCCACCTCCACCTCCAAGGTTGATAGTGCTGCTGCTGCTGCTGCTGCTGCCACCTCCACCTCCACCTCCAAGGTTGATAGTGCTGCTGCCACCTCCACCTCCAAGGTGCACTGTGCTGCTGCCACCGCCTCCTCCGGTGGTGTATTTGCCGTCCACGCCATAATCGTACTCCCCGGTGTAGTCATCGTAGGAAGTTACTCCCTATAAAACACAATTATAGTCAATAAAGTGAAAATATGACCTATTAAGATGAACTCGTAGCGTCCGATCCATCCATAATAGATCCATCTGATAAAATACAAAGGAATGCTGTTCCTCAAACTCTTAAAGTCTTTTAAATGTCTCGTTTTGCCGGACGGTCCAAAAACCCGAAGCCGGAAGGAATTAGAAAAATGTACGTGAACTTTTAACGCCTTTTAAAAAAGGGTATTTTCTGTTAACCACGTATCGTACTATCGTGTACCATTTTTTCTCGAAAAGTGTTTATCTCTTCATCCTTTCTGCTTCCTCTATCTGGATTGGTAGATTACAACATGAGGGCGGAGCCTAAAGAAGACCTTGCTGATCCACCGGTTGGACCTCCCGGTCCGACACAAACCACCATGAAGTGAGGAAGTCAAATGTACCGATGTCTTAGTGGTGGTGACGGTAAACGGGGATCCTCCTCCACCGGCGCCGATGATCTTCTCGATTCCGGTCCCCGTGGCCAGGTCGACTTTTCCGCCGGCGTCCAGACCCAGATCCAGGTCCAGCTCGCTGCCGGTGATGGTGACGCGCCGAGAGGCGTCGCCGTCGGGCTTCGCCGTGACCTCGTCGTAGTTCTCGTAGTTCCCGTAGCCATCGTAGCTCTCGTAGGGGCTGGTGTCCTCTCCGTAGGCGTCTCCTCCATCGGTGGCGGTGCCCGTGGATGAGCTGCTGGAGGAGGAGGAGGAGCCAGTGGAGGAGGAGCTGGTCAACACCTTATCGACGGTGGCACCGGAGCCCCTCAGGACCTCCTCCAACTTGGACGTGCTGTCAGCATCTATCTCCTGATTGGACGATAGATATGGTTTACTTTGTGTTCATTGGCATGATTTAATTTTGCATTACTACCCAAAGTATATAAATAAATAAATAAATATATATATATTTTAAATACATTTATTTGTATATATATATATATCCATATATATATATATTTATATATATATATATCTAAATATATATATATATATCTATACATGTGACAAAACTTGTATGGGGAGCCTACCTTTACTTCTTTTTTTGCCTCAGCATCCGACGTTGAGTCCACAGGAAAGAATTCCCCGTCCTCATAGTAGGGGTATTCGTAGTAGTAGCTGTCCTCTGTGTTCTAAAGGAGGGAAACACGACACTCACAGTGAGGTTTTGTTTTTCTAAAGACACTTTTCCAGACTTGGTCCACGTCTCCGTCTGATGCACGAGCGTCGGGGCTCGCCATCGATCGGCAGGCGGCGCACGTGGACGAATGCCTTCCACTGGCGGGGGAACGCCACGCCGCATCTCCCTGTTGCAACTCGTTACGACTGAATGACAAATTACTTTTTTCCAAAGCGCTCCCCTAAAGGAATCACATGTCTTTAGCAAAAGAAAAAAAGGAAAAAAATAATAAACGATGTCCCTTGCAGGCATACAGAGAAGGCGAGGAAAAGGTCAAGAGGAAGGACTTCCTGTCCCTGTGACACACCTTTAACCAGCGTGTTGGTAGTGTGTGGTGCACAGGTGCAGGCTTAGGCAGGCACCACATCATTCCTGAACATTATGAACTGATAATCCCGCACAGTCAGCACTTTCCTCTGGCACAGAGCATCTCTCTTGTATTAGCCGAGAGTCTCTTTTCAGCACAGCAGCCAACTGAGATCTGATCTTAGCATTACAGGCGGTTATGGATTGATAGAAATGGTTTACTTTGGGTGCATTGGTAGGATTTCATTTTGCATTACTACCCAAAGTATATAAATAAATAAATATATATATACATACATATACAGTATATATAAATAAATAAGTATATATATTTATATTTATATATATATATATATATATATATATATATATGTATATAAAATATATATATATTTATATATGTATGTATATATATACATACATATATATATATATATATATATATACTTCCTTGAGTACGGTCATCCATGAGGACTCTTTGGCTGGTCTCTACAATGTCCTGCATGCAAAGAAAGCTCCCGGAGCTAAGAGAGGTCTTGTTACTCACGTAGTCGTCGGTGTTTGGGTCCTGGTTCTGGGGCTGCTCGGGCGCGGGCACTTCGCAGTCGGGGCTGTAGTGCTCGCAGTAGTCGTAGGCGGCGCGGTGGTCGGCTACGATCATCAGCTGCTGGATGTCTCCCTGGATTAAAAAACCACAAGAGAAACAGGAAGTCATGAACGAGGCTCGCTGGACACGGACGCAAGTCATGCGCGTGAATAAACAAGCTAACGGCGGGCGGAGACGGCGGCGGCCTCACGCTCGGTGTGGGGGGGGGGGGGATGTAAAAGATGTATAAAAACAAATAGAGAATGAGGGAGAACATCTGTGTGCAATGTTATCACATGCAGAACGTCCTGAAACTAGGTCAAGATAGATAGATAGATAGACAGAAAGATAGATAGATAGAAAGATAGATAGATAGATAGATAGATAGATAGATAGATAGATAGAAAGATAGATAGATAGATAGAAGGATAGATAGATAGAAAGAAAGATAGATAGATAGATAGATAGATAGATAGATACCAAAGAAACATAAACCATGATCCAGATCTGAGGACAGTTTGCCTTTGAGCTGATTCTGTAAGATGATGGATCGACTCTGGAGAACGTGAGCAGACCTGCAGGACGGAGCGTCTGACTTAAAGGAGACAGCAGAGAGAGAGAGAGAGAGAGAGTGAGTAGAGTGAGTAGAGTGAGAGAGTGAGAGAGTGAGAGAGTGAGAGGGTGGGAGAGTGAGAGAGTGAGAGAGTGAGAGAGTGAGAGAGTGAGAGAGTGAGTAGAGTGAGTAGAGTGAGTAGAGTGAGAGAGTGAGTAGAGTGAGAGTGAGAGAGTGAGTAGAGTGAGTAGAGTGAGAGAGTGAGAGAGTGAGTAGAGTGAGTAGAGTGAGAGAGTGAGAGAGTGAGAGAGTGAGAGAGTGAGAGAGTGGGAGAGTGAGAGAGTGAGAGAGTGAGAGAGTGGGAGAGTGAGAGAGTGAGAGAGTGGGAGAGTGAGAGAGTGAGAGAGTGAGAGTGAGTAGAGTGAGTAGAGTGAGTAGAGTGAGTAGAGTGAGTAGAGTGAGTAGAGTGAGAGAGTGAGTAGAGTGAGAGAGTGAGTAGAGTGAGTAGAGTGAGTAAGTGAGAGAGTGAGAGAGTGACATCACCGCGGTGTGGAGCAGGAGTGAGACACTTAGAGGAAGAAGAGAAAGAAACAGAGATTGATGGAAAAGGAGCAAGAGAGAACAAGAGGGGAGAGAGAAGGCTCAGAAGGATCCCCGGGCTACAGAGGCAACCGTGTGTGTGTGTGTGGCTGTGGCTGTGTGTGTGTGTGTGGCTGTGTGTGTGTGTGTGTTAGTGTGTGGCTGTGTGTGTGTGTGTGTGTGTGTGTGTGTGTTTGCCACGTGTCTGAACAACTTGCATGTATGGCAGCAAAACGCCGTATTGCATCTCTCCAAACATGTCCTCATCAAATGCAGTGAAGTCATTCCACATCAATCAAATGGGGGGGGGGGGGGCCACGAAGAGGGAATGTTTCTAATCATGTAACCAGAACATCTGAAACACATCTCAACGTATCTTCTCCAGTTCCTCCCCAGGTCGCGTCGCCCTGCGGTCTGACCGGCGACAGTTCACCGAGGCGCACTTGAACGCACCGCGCTCACAGCCCTGGTCTTTTAATAACTCCAGAAACAATGATGTTTCTTTGTTCCGGCCACAGCTCGCGCTATCAGTTTTTTTTGTTTTGTTTTTCATGGTGAAATACGAGAGAAAAAGAAAGAGAGAAACAAAACAACTTCTTCTCCGTGGCAGAAACAGCAAACTATTACGCAACTCCGCGGAGCTCCCGGGGCCCTTCGACGTGGCTTCCTCCGCAGCCACTCGGTCCAGAACCGGTCTGGAAGGAACCTTCTTCGACCCGCCGTCAGTTCCTTGTTCCTCATCCTGGCAACGCCGCGTGCAACAGCTGCGCCGAGAGGGGATGCTGGGAGCTCGGCGTTTGAAATGAGGTCAACGTTCAATAAAGGAGTAATAAGCCCTCCGAACAACAGAAACGGCACAGCGGGCCCCGGGGCCGCTTCGCTATTCATTTCTTCCACTCTCTCTCTTTCTCTTTCTCTCTTTCTCTCCATCCTCTAGACCAGGGGTGTCAAACTCATGTTCACCGTGGGCCGCATCAGCATCATAGCCGCCCTCTTAAAGGGCCGGAAACACTTTATAAACACCTCAAACGTATTGTTAAATAACTCTCTTTGCATTTGATTATTGTTTATTTGAGTGTAGACATATTGTACATAAGAACATGTCTCTAATATTACAACATAAATCCATTTAATTTGAAACCTTCAAAATAAAAGCATAGTAAATGTTTCTTTAATCTCTTTAAGAAAAGGTGATCACGTGTCTTTTAAGCCGTCAGGGGCCACATAAAACGATGCGGCGGGCCGGATCTGCCCGGGGGCCACTTCTCTGTCTGCTGATGCCTCCTCACGTCAACATGTCACATGACTAATGAAGAGCCTCGAGTCCCACACCCCAAAAAGTGGAAGAAAAAAAAACCTGGAATTATACAATCACACCCAAACCCCACGGGATGGGGGGAGGGGGGGGGGTAAAGACATGCAACCAGCTTTCATACTGTCAGAGGGGACATCATGTGGCATCAGAGTGATGCTCAAGGCAGAAATCTCAGACAATAACAGGGTTGCTCCCTGGACTGGGCTGAAATATGACTCTGCTCCAGGGCGATGTCCCTCCCCCCCCCCCCAACGACGCCCTCACGACGCCTACTTCGTCCTGAAGGAACTCGTACGTGCACGATCTGCAGCTTCCAAGATCACGAACCGATCGCTCACACTCGGAAAAAAGCGTGGATCTATTCTTCTTATTTACTCAAATGTCTCGTCGACTTTTGGGGCTTTTTATTCCATCCTGGAGCTTCTGCTTGTGTCCAGGTGGGGGCAGGAGAGAGCTCTAATGAGCCAGAGTGTTTACACCTGAACCTGACCCACAGTCATGTGGGGTGGGGGGTGGTCTTCTGAATCAAACGGTA
Organism: Pseudoliparis swirei; assembly: GCF_029220125.1. NCBI lineage: Eukaryota > Metazoa > Chordata > Actinopteri > Perciformes > Liparidae > Pseudoliparis > Pseudoliparis swirei. The sequence continues at coordinate 16,112,134 of NC_079402.1, read as the reverse complement.
TGATGGAACGGACAGGAAAGCAATATTTCTGCGGTTTTCCAAAACACCGGGACACGCTGGACGGCTCGTAAGCGCCGGGGGGAGTTATTGCAACACAAGTTTAACTAAGTTCTCTTCCACTCTTTGTCATGAGCTCACATACTTTAAGGGAGAGGGAGACGTGAGGCGCCCCCCTGCCGAGAGCCGAGAGCCGAGACCCGCCCCACGTCGACGCCCTGTATTCCTTCGTGTCCTCGGTGGACACCTCACAGGAAACAGAGTCCAGTTGTGTTTGTGTGGGTTTTTTTTGTCATTAGATGTCAACAAAAGAAGAGAAATGAGCAGAAGGGGCAAGAGGGGCCCCACAGAGCGGGGCCGAGGTCTCTGGGAGGTCCGGGAGGCCCTGGCAGCATATTTACCCCCCCACCCCCCCTCGATCCCTCTGCCAGCCCACACTCGCCTGGGCCAACTCCAACCGGACCACCGAAACCAAACAGAACATGGCAGAGGTCAGCCCTGCCGCGCAGAGGCCATAAATCAGCGTGGACACACACACACACACACACACACACACACACACACACACACACACAGACAGACGGACAGACACATAAACAAACTGGACGCTACACGAGGCGCCTAAGTACATGCGTGGAGACGTACACACTTCTGCCCGCGGAGGACTTTCACTCCAGCGAATGTGCGTGAACTAAAAGCTTTTTTTCCCAGACGTGAGGTATACGCTCCCCCCCCCCTCCAGACTGGAGCTCAATCCAGACTGCCAAGAGCAACAGGCCAGTCTGCCGCCGCACAGCACCGTAACCAATCCCTCACCTCAAACGCCCCCCCCCCCCCCATTTGGACCCCCATCTGGGCTTCTCCATCGTCTCAAATCCTCATCTTTCCCGCCCCCATCGCACTGATTTTAATCCCCACGTCTGCCGAGGACCACGGGCGGCCATATCCACGTTTCCTGCTCCTCTCGGGCGGCGGAGTCGCGGTGTTTGGTTTGGCCGTTTTTCGGAAACCTACATAAATAAAATGTAAAAAAAAAAAAAAAGTGCTGAGGGCACATTTCAGGGCTTTGCTGACGCGGTGAAAAGGAATAACGGAGGGAATAAAAGGGGGAGCGAGACCCACATCTGACATGAGTTAGGGAAATTCTCTCAATTATCGCGGTGGAAACTCCATTTTCCCCAGGTCTGCGGCCCGTTGCTCAGACTGATGTGTGAGGCAGTGTGTTCTGACGCTGGAGCACGACTTACCCCTTCGACAAGACCATGCATACACACGACTTGATATTCTATGTTTTGGGAAAGTCTTTTGGGTGTTTTAAGGGCCGTAGAGCGGACTGCCAAACCTACGCAAAACCAGAAAAGGCTTCATGATGACGTCATCACGCCGTAAATCCTCCACTTGAATCTGTAATAATCCATCATCATCTGGATAATAACATCTGGATTAGTGTTAATCTATAGCATATACCCCGGGGTCAACCGTGGGTTAACAATGATGTGTGAAAAGGTGCAGGCAGGGGTCAACTCTTAGAGCTTTAGGTTGTATGAAAATCAATCACGTTTGGTGTGGGGGGGGGGGGGCAGACAAAAAAGTGTTTTTAGAGGCCTCTACATCCAAATATGGGATGTATGACTCTAATCTCCATGCATCCTGAGCAGTTTACTAATTCATTTATAAGAGTACCTTTAAGTACTTCTTTTATATTCTTGAGTCACGAAAACCCAAAAGCATCGAATGTCCTGGTTTATTCTTTTTTCTGGCAAAAAAATTATCCAAATTGCAAAGCTTGACTAGCTTGTGGAGCTCATCACGATCCGTCATGAAACATGCGTCCAATCGACATTCCTGCTCTTCTGGACGCCGGGCCGACGGCGGCTTGAGAAGGATTTCTAAATTTCGGAAAAAAGTCTTCGGTAAATATCGAACAAAGTGATACTGAAGCGCTTAACAAGCATCGAATGCCTGTTTTTACGACTTTTTTCCTGGCCCTGGCTCCACCTCGCGAGCCTCACAACTCGCCCCATCAAAAGGCCGACCGACTGATGTGGTTCCGCCCCCCTCCACCCGTATTGCGGTTTCCTTTACCCCCCCCCCCCCCACACACACACACACACACACACTCATCCCGTATCTGATCCTCTCGTTATATCTCCACTTCAATCCTCCTCTTCTGAAGCGCATCACACTTCCCTACCTATCATCATCGCCACATGGACTTCTTCCCCCCCCCCACCCCTTGTTCAAACCATCAGTCTGAGGACAGCCTATCAGCGGATACCAAGGAAACCTCTGGATGATGTCATGTGGTGCGGTTGCTGTTCCGAGACTGACATCAGCTCCTCATTCTTTCCACAGTACGACCCAAAGTATTTTTTTTGGGCCACCACCGATCCCCCCACTCCAGCCCCCCCCCCCCCCCCTCCTCCACACACACACACACACACGCACACAAACACTCCTCTAAACCCTGAACAACTCGTTCCTCTGACCTCGGCTGCTCTGTCCGAGACGGGGGTGGGGGGGGGGGGGGGGGGGCGGAGCATAATTTGGAAACCATGTGGGGAAAAAAAATTCTCCACTTTCTTGCTCTGCAGTCCTGACTCCCGACCGGTGGACGGCACAGCAGGAGGGCTTTAAACACCTTGCACTAAGATATCCGTCTGTTCCCACGGTAACGCCGACATGTTCCCGGTAACTCGGTGGTGAGATTTAAATTGTTCCCCTCCCCCCCCTCCCCCGTATCACTTGGATCTCGATAATGAAATTACAGCAGCGCTACGACTGTTGGCAACCGGAGGAATTTAATCGTGGCTATTAGGCTTAAGGCTGGCTACGACACACACACACACACACACACACACTTCTGTATTCATGCCTCATTAAACAGTTCATGTAATTTCCCTAGAATGTGAACACAATCCATGCAACACAAAAACCGCGTTGTACTTCCCTGCTTTGCTCATTAAACCACATTTCACCCCGTTATGTGTCTCGAGATACACACATATACACTATCACACACACTTCAAATCTGGCTGTTTTTTTCGGGATGGTGGGGGGGGAGTGATGTCATATTTCATTCTCTTTGAGCAGCCGTAAGGTTAAAGGTCAGCTGGCTCAGCATCAGTCGGCCTCTGTTACTAATTATTATTGAGGGCCTCAGCATCACCGACTAATCCCCCTTAAACAAGCACAACTCTGACGGGACAAAGACGACACTGTGTGTGTGTGTGTGTGTGTGTGTGTGTGTCGAGCGAGGGTCATGTTTAGGAGACACAAATATCCACCCAAAAGCTGGTTTAAGCCGCTGTTTAAGAACTAGCTTCCGGTTCCTCGCACACACACACACACTCTCACACACACACACACACACATGACTCCAGGTAGCTGCGGGTTCATTACAACTGGAAACCTCGAAGGGCTTCCTGTCTCTTTCATCTCTGAAGCCACGAAATGTTTTGCACACGAGAAGAGAAAATAAGTGAAGAAGGAGAAGTGAAGAAGAAGAAGTGAAGAAGCCCCGCCCCCATTCCAACAATGGAAACCTGTCACCGCTCGTTGAAAAGCTCTGTAAACGGAAAAAATTCGGAGCAAATTCGGAGAAAGAACTCAGACGTGGAGCCGGGAACGTAAATAAAGACGTAAACAGAACGGACTTCTGGGACGTGGTGTTTTTATGTTTATCGACGCTGTTCCTTTAAATTAAATTTGATGTAGCGAGCGTGCATGTGGTCACATGTCTCTGTGGAGGATGAGGACGCTACCCCCCCCCCCCCCGCCCCCCCATCCTGTTACCATCCTCCACCCCACAGCCACATGGAGACATCGGATGGACAATCTCATTTGCTCCCAAGGTTGTTGTTTTTTTAATCCAACTTTATCCACAAAATGCCAAAATCACAGTCCACGGAATCACAGCGAGCGGACGCGGCTCCACCGCCGCCATTGAAACCGGCGGGCGAGGAGTCGAGGTGCGAGCGCCTACCTCGAAGACCTCCTCGTCCAGGATGCGGGTGCCGAACACCACGATGCCCTTGGTGTCGATGGTGGGGTGGGCGCTGCGCAGCAGCTTCTGGCTCGCCTTCTTCTTACAGTCCAGGATGAGGGTGATGGTCTGCTTGTACACGCTGATGGCCACTCGATGCCACCTGGGAGGGGTGAAAGGTCAAGTTAATAGCCACACACACACACACACAGCTCAGTCTGTTTTCTTACGATACAATTAGAGCTGCAACGAACGATTATTTTAATAATCAATTAATCTGTCTGGTTTTTTTTTAGATTAATTGATTAATTGGATTTTTTTTTAAACATTAATTTCCAATCCTTTATTTAAAAACATACCTGACAACGCTTCACTCGACTATTTGTGGTTCAAAGGGGGCGGGGCTTATCTACATGCTTACAATTATCATTTCCCTTATCCATCACAATTTTTTGTATACTTTTATACTATTTTGTTGAGGTATTTTTTTACAGATATACAACCTTCAAAAGTAAGAATGCTTAATAATAATAAAACCTAAAAATATATATAAAATAAAGTAAAAATTAACCATGCATCTGGCCAAAAAAAGGAAACTCAAAAATAAAAATGTTAAAGCAGGAAAATAATTTTCCAACTTTTTTAGAGCTCAAACATCGTAATAATCTCACGACGCAGCGACTCGATAATGAAATGCGTTGCCAACTATTCTAATAATCAATTTTTAACAGATTACTTCCCTTCGTTGCTGCAGCCCGAGATAATATTTATTTTCTTTACTCATCCGGTGGAACTAAATTGCACATTGAGTGCAGAGGGATGAGATCCCTCGGTGTTTGCCGAGGTGCCACCTGCAGCACCGCCGCCTCACACCTGCAGCCGGACCCTCTGATTAGAGGGGAGGGGCGCGACAGGTGCACCTACTTTCCGTCCGCCAGGTTGACTCCTCTGAAGAGGGGGTAGTCCTCGGGGCCGGGCTGGCCCGTGTGGTCCTCGTACAGGAACACCGGCGAGCGGCCCACCTCCAGGCCCAGCTGCTGGATGCCCTGCTCGTTGTACACCGACAGCAGGAAGGACTGGCTGCCCTTCTTCGGCTTCACCGTGGCCAGGATGGAGAAGTCCTCCGGGAACACGTTACCTGGGGGAGGGGGTTAAAAAACCATCATGAAATACCACGATGTGCTCTTATTCATTAAGAGGAGACATGCTGAGCTCTAGGGGATATTTAAATGAGAGAAGAAGAAAGAGAAAACAAAGTTAGAAGTTCAAAGTTCAAAAGAGAAATAAGAAAGGAGGAAGAAGGAGATTAGAAGAAAGAGGAAGAAGATAGAAGATAGAAGGAAAAGAAAAAGGGAAATCGAGAAGAAGAAGTTCAAATAAGAAATAAGAAAGGAGGAAGAAGGAGAAGAAGAAGGAAGATAGATGATAGAAGAAGGAAAAGAAAAAAGGTGAAGGAGAAGGAGAAGAAGAAGAAGAAGAAGAAGAGTATTCCCAGTACAGGATGTGGAGCATAATGACAAAAACATGTGATCCTGGGAGACTCCTCTGAACTCTCCTGTTCCCTCTCCTCTCTCCTCTGAACTCTTCTGTTCCCTATCCTCTCTCCTGTTCCCTCTCCTCTCTCCTCTGAACTCTCCTGTTCCCTCTCCTCTCTCCTGTTCCCTCTCCTCTGAACTCTTCTGTTCCCTCTCCTCTGAACTCTTCTGTTCCCTCTCCTCTCTCCTGTTCCCTATCCTCTCTCCTGTTCCCTCTCCTCTCTCCTCTGAACTCTTCTGTTCCCTCTCCTCTCTCCTCTGAACTCTTCTGTTCCCTCTCCTCTCTCCTCTGAACTCTCCTGTTCCCTCTCCTCTCTCCTGTTCCCTCTCCTCTCTCCATCTGTCCTCCATTTTGGTGAAGTGAGGGTTCTCTTTTTCTCGTCGCTTTTCATCCCGTCGACATCTGAGTGTCTGTTTGCATTCCTGTCCTCCCCCCCCCCCCCCCCTTTTTCTAGGATTCCTTCTTTCATTGATGGCAGGCATCAAAATCCCATCATGTGGAAAGAGAGAGAGGGAGAGAGAGAGGGAGAGAGAGAGGGAGAGAGAGAGGGAGCGCACATGCCTCGGCAGTGCACTCCCTCAGGAATTTCGGCTTGGCATCGCATGAGAAAGATTGTTTTAATTGACAGACGCTTTGACGGGACGGTGCGAGGAAGAGGAGCAGGCGAAGAGGATGAGAGGCGGAGAGACTGACAGCCGTTGGAACGCCGTTGCATGGGGGGGGGGGGGGGGGGACGGAAGGACTTGAGCGGGCGGAATGGTGGGAAATAAAAGTGTCGGGATGCAAAAGAGAAACCAGACGAAGGACCTCAGAGCCGCCGAGCGTCATGACGACGTCACTCTGTTCAGGCCGCTCGGTTTATGGGATGCGTCTTCTTTCCTTTATGTTTGCTCTTGTTTTAAGGTGACTTAATATGCACAGCTGGTCGAGAGCACAACACACATCTTGTTTTTTTTCACAGTGCATGAATATCATAAAGAAATGTAAAAAAAATTCTAATGATTGGTTTCCGCTCTGGAAAATCCTGAGTGCTTTGTTTAAGTTTATTCATCAGTATCTACATTTCTCTACGACTGACGATTTTTTTTCTTCCTCCAGCCTTTTCAACATCTGCCCTTTTTATATTGAGTTTTAGGGGGCGTCGCCTATGTTCACAATAGACAGGGTTCTTACACATTTTGACCAATGGATTTCCAGGACTTTTCCAGGACATTAAAACAAATTTCCATGACCAAATTGAAATCTCGTTATAAACATGAACAATTTAGAACATTTTGCGTATTGAGAGCGTACGCCGGCTTATATTTTGAGCGTCTTTCTTTAAAAAACACATTCATTATTTCAAACTCGGCGTAAATGAACAAGTGATTATAACAAATTTCCATGACTTTTCAAAAGCTTTTATGATTTAAGTTTTTTCCAGGTTTTCCATGACCGTACGAACCCTGAATAGACAATCACCCATCAATCAAGTGGGAGTCATGACTCGGCACACCTGGGCCGGAGCACAGTCTGACGGCGGAGAACATCTGGAATCGACATCTTCAATTTAAGAGAACGTGGCTGCGTTAGGCCCGATGACTCAGGAGGGGGGGGGGGGGGAAACTGACAAGGAGGAAGGAGTGCAGGACAGTCTTGGATACAACCAACTCTGAATTGAATTAGAGTCTCATTTGTGGAGAATTAACAAAAACCTGCTTACTCTCTCCTTAGCAAAGTGTGTGTGTGTGTGTGTGTCGGGGGGTTCCAGAGAAGCTCA